>NW_028234418.1:9312012-9324512 GCF_977035675.1 Penaeus japonicus
TTTTTTTTCTCTCTGCGCATTGTTGTCTTTGTCAGGGAACTAGACAGTTTATTTCCGCTAAAAAGGAGTAGGTATGGTCACAGCGCGAGTTTTTTTGTGGCTGCGACGTTAAAACAAAGGCTGTAATCCTCGTTTTTTCGTAAACACACACACACACACACACACACACACACACACACACACACACACACACACACACACACACACACACACACACACACACACACACACATATATACGGAGAGAACTAGAGAATATCAGAGAATGCTTGTAAACGAAGATATATTGTTTATAAATTTTATTTGAGTCAGAGCTTAAAATTTTGTCTTCATATTGAAAAATGAAAAACGGAGTTCGGGATTTTCTTGGTTTTATCCCATTAACTCGGACCCCCCCCCCTTCCCTTATCAAAGAAAACGAATATTCCACAAGCGTGAACTTAATGAAAATAACAAAACGCATGTTATTTTCTTTTTATCATTAATCTGAGGGATAATGGCAGATGTTATTTCAGACGATGCATTTTTTTTACTAATGATGAAAACGCCATTCATAAATTTAGACGAGCTTTGTTTGCAAGTAGGAAGTCTTTCCGCTAGATTTCGTAAATCCGAATTTCCAAGGGATTAAATTTTTTAGTTTTTTTTCGGACTCATATCTGCCCTTGTGGGTAAACACAAAAGCCACAGTAGACACACACATACACACACACACGCACACACACACACACACACACACATGCACACACACACACACACACACACATACATACATATACACACACATACATACACACATACATATACACACACACACACACACACAAAATACAAAACATACAGATATCGTTACTAAACTTGATACACTAATGCCGACATTCGCAACCTTAGACAAAAGAACACACATCGCCTTACGTAATAATCCTCTCACACCACTACTCCCCCCCCCCTTCCCTTATCCCCTAACCCCTACCCACGTATCCCCTACCCCCTACCCCTACCCCCTACCCCCTACCCCCTACCCCCTACCCACCTACCCCCTACCCCCTACCCACCTACCCCCTACCCACCTACCCACCTACCCCCTACCCACCTACCCACCTACCCCCTACCCCCTGCCCACTACCCCCTGCCCCCTACCCACCTATCCCCTCTTCTCTTCCACCAGGGCCGCGTGATCGACATGGGCGGCGGCGTGAGCACGGGCGTGGGCGTGGGAACCATCAAGTGCGGAGATGGGATCACGGAACTCCGCCCCCACCACCCTCCTTCGGGGTCGCCTCCCGGTCATGTTCATTACGCCGTCAAGCTGATCACTCCCTCGGGGGCGCTTCTGGATAACCCCGGGGGCATCAAGCGTGAGTATGGGTTGTGGGGCGGGGGTGGGGGTGGGGGGAGGGATGGGGAGTGGGGATGTACTTGTTTGTTTGTTTTGTGTGTGTGTGTGTCTGTGTGTGTGTGTGTGTGTGTGTGTGTGTGTGTGTGTTTGTTTGTTTGTTTTGTGTGTGTGTGTGTGTGTTTGTTTTGTGTGTGTGTGTGTGTGTGTTTGTTTGTTTTGTGTGTGTGTCTGAGTGTGTGTGTGTGTGTGTGTGTGTGTCTGTGTGTTTTCGTGCGCGTATGTGTGTGTGTGTGTTTATGAATGTGTGTGTATGGGGTATTACGTGTATTCGTATACTTACGTGTATATGTAAGTGTGAGTGTGCCACGAGTACTCCTGTCATCCTAAACAAACCATAAAGTAAATGTCCCTCTATAAACCACAGGCCACAACACTCCACGTATATTCCTCCATGTATCCTGTTGCTCCTCATCTATTCCTCCATGTATCCTGTTATTCAGCAGTTCATTAGAAATCCACTTTGATACCACTTTTGTGAACAGGCTCTACCACTTACTCGAGTGGAGGTCCTACTCGACGGGCTGTTATTTACCTTAATTTATATATTTAATTAACATCTTTAATTATCTTTAAATTGATATCTAATTAATATCCCTGACCGGTCGCTGCTTCTAAACTTCCTAACAAGAAGTTTCTAAGCTTTATTGAACATCATACTAGCAGATAATTATAGCATATTTTTTCTTCGGGTCTTTTGTTTAACCTTTGTGATAAAAGGGAATAGAGTAGTTTAGTGATCAGTAATTCCGTTATTTACATCTAGTAAAAATAATTTAATTTCGGCATAAAAAAAATTGAGCCTTGAACTTTGACAAGCAATATAATAAAATTGACATGAAATATCTTTGTAAAAGAACAAGATTCGAAATGCAGAAAAGGAAAAATAAAAACACAAATTCCGTAAAATGCTCCCGAGTCTTGTATGATTTAATCTAATAATAATCAAAAGAAAATGGAAACAAAGAACACGGCGTATGAGCCACGCCAGCTGTTCCATAACATCAATTTTCCCAAATCAAATCAATCCTCACTCACAACAGGTCGATCAATTTATTTCGTAGAATTGTCTTGTTGACAATCTGCGTTTTGGTCGCTTAATAGGAATAGCGAATGGGAAATAATACACGACTTGAAATAGGGTGTGAATTTGTGATACTCTTTCATGTGTTGTCCTTGCCACATAAGTAATGGCGATGATTATCTTATCTTTGTATCTTCTTTTGTATCTCTAGATATGAGGGATATTCCACAATTATCTGTCCTAGAATTATGTAGAATTGAAAATAACCTGTTATGGTTCTGAAGTCTCTCAAGGATTTCAGAGACGCTATCACTCGTATGAAGTTTATTTACCTTGTATATTTTTGTTTAGATATCTAAATGAAGATTTCCTACTCATCTGGATAACAAAAAAAAGCTGATTTGATGGGAATTTCGTATGGAAATTCCATGTCAAAGATCCTTGAACAGGGAAAGTTTGAGTAAACGTGAGGGCTTAATTGACTGTCAATAAGCCTAGACTCAAGGTAGAGAGCTACTGTATTCATTACCTTTGCGTTGTCTGTCGTAGATACATAATTGAAGGAGATATTTTTTTAAGACAAGTAGAATGGCGTCTGTTGGGTTCTTAGTATTGATATTTTTCCTGTGAATATTTCTTTTGTCAAGCAAGTGGTTTCTGATTAGCTCCTGGACTTGTGTACTACAAACGCTAGAATTATATATTTAATGTTCTTTCCAGAGTAATACGTAACCGTATTATTAAATTACTTGATTAAATCATATTACTTATATTATATTATACTATTATATTATTATACTACTTGACTAAATCAAGTAAAATTGTCTCCTAGTAACGTCTATGCCAAAAATATTCTGGCGACAGCACGTGAACACTGTCAGCTGATATTGCATCGTCCTCTTTATAGGTCGTAACTGCAACATGACGCAACATAACTACTGGATTTTTTTTCATGTGATACAAAAAATACAGATATTAGTCTATGAAACATTCTTACCACTCTATATACATAAAGGTATTGTGTTAAATTAGTGCATTTAACGTAGTAAAGGATTGAATTTGCCATTATCATGATTCAACTGGTATTTACATTTATCATCCATTTTCTTACTCGAATCTAATCTTTTTTTATTATTTTACCAAACTCAAACAAACATGATGCATTGCTATCCTGTTTATTGGTGGAAACTCTTAATTGCCTTCAGAAGTGTCGGAATTAAACTTGTTTTGATCAACTACAAATGGCTATGTTCTTCCCAGCTTTGTATTCTGTGTACTGGCTTTGAATACCGCTTTCGTTTTCGGTCCATTCGGTATAGTCAGTCTATTAATTTATTTTTTCATTTGACTTTTTTTATTACCGTTTTTCTCTTACAGTCTACTAACACTACTTTTTTTCCCTTTGTCTTCTTAAACTTCTACAACATCTCCCTCTTCATCTTCTGCAATTCCTTCATCATCTTTTCAACTTCTTTTTAACTTCTCTTTTTTCCCCTCTTCCTCCTTACTACTCTCTACTTTCTGTATTATTTTAACGTCGCATTTTTTTCTTCTTCTTCTTCTTTTTCTTTTTGCACACGCCTCCCTCTTTCTTTCACCAAACCTCATAAGACGAATGCAACATAATTGTGACTGCAACATAACTGTAAGAATTCGTAATGCCGATACAGATTCTGAAATCCCCCTTTTTTCTAAGGGCACGAATTCAGGTCCTGAATCCGATAGCCTTCAGAAAGTTGCAAATGTGTATATAAGACTCTATAGACTTAGAAGCTCCTCAATCTTGTCCCCAGTTTATCTGCCGGAGAGGTTCCTTCGGGAAGCTAGTCCACCGGTTGTGCTTCTTGGTTCATTCTTTCTCGCTCTCTTTTTCCTTTTCGTTTGTCTCTCTTTCTCTCCGTCAATCTCTCCATATATCTGTTTGTCTGTCTATCTATCTATCTATCTTTCTATCAAAATCTCTTTTACTCTCTCTCTCTCTCTCTCTCTCTCTCTCTCTCTCTCTCTCTCTCTCTCTCTCTCTCTCTCTCTCTCTCTCTCTCTCTCTCTCTCTCTCTCTATCTTACTCTCTTACTCTCTCTTTCTCTCTCTTTCTCTCTCTTTCTCTTTCTCTGTCAAAATCTTTCTCTCACTCTCTCACCCTCCCTCTACCTTTCTCTCTCTCGCTCACTCTCTCTCCCTCCCCCCTCCCCCATCCCCCATCCCCCTTCCCCTCCCTCTCCCCCTCCCTCTCCTTCCTCTTCCCCCTCCCCTTCCCACAGTACGAACATCTTCCCTTATGCCCTTATACTCACCACTGCCTACGCTGGTCTTCCTCATACAATGAGTCCCATCCCCCCCTCCACCCCCATCCACCCACCCCTACCCCCCCTGGCGTGAGAAGGGCGTAGTTAAATGAGTGAGGGGGAGTCACGCTATCGGGAGGGCGAGAAAAGGCGTGTGCACTAAAAGCGATAGGCTGAGTAAATAAGCTCTAAGAGCTCTCTCTCTCTCTCTCTGCCTGGTGATGTATAGGCTTGGCATTTGAGGCTGAGGCTAACGGCTGCTGTACAGGCACAACCCCGAGCCAGAGTAGCGGCTTTTCCGGCCGTGGGTTTCCTCTCAACCCTTTCCGTTCTGGTCGTGTACTTTGGGTTGAAGTGCGAACAAGAGGGAGAAAGAGAAATGCGGGGAAGCACACGACTATGTTGAGGACTTTTTTTTTTGCTTTATTGCTTCTTTAAGGTTTTTACGTATTTATCTGTCTATCTATCTCCCTTTCTCTTTTTTTCTATCAAGATCTCTCTATCTCTAGCTATTTCTTTCTATCTCTCTCTTTCTCTCTCTTTCTCTCTCTCTCTCTTTCTTTCTCTCTTTCTCTCTCTCTTTCTCTCTCTCTCTCTCTCTCTCTCTCTCTCTCTCTCTCTCTCTCTCTCTCTCTCTCTCCTCCCCCCTTCCCTCTTTCTCTCTTTCTCTCTCCCCCCCCCCTTTCTCTCTCTCTCTCTCTCCTCTTTCTCTCTCTCTCTCTCTCTCTCTCTCTCTCTCTCTCTCTCTCTCTCTCTCTCTCTCTCTCTCTCTCTCTCTCTCTCTCTCTCTCTCTCTCTATCTCTATCTCTATCTCTCTATTTCCCCTTCCTCCCTTTTTGATGCTTCTTTATTTTATCATTATTTTTTTTACAATTACCAAAAGTCGAAGAGTAGTGTGGCACCTCTGCATGCCAAAAGGAGGGTGTTGGGGAGGTAGCATTAGCACGGTGCTGAGAAGGAGGTTTGAGAAATGTTTTCGCTAATTGATTTGAACCCTTTCTCTTCCACTTTCTCCATACTTTCTCTCTTTTTTATTTCCTCTCTTTCTCTCTCTCTCTTCTCTCTCTCTTCTCTCTCTTCTCTCTCCTCCTCATCTCTCACTCCCCCTCTCACTTTCTTCTTCTCATCTCTTTCTTTTTCTCTCTTTTTTTTTCTTTTCTCTCTCTTTCTCTCTTTCTCTCTCTCTTTTTCTTTCTTTTCTCTCTCTCTCTCTCTCTCTCTCTCTCTCTCTCTCTCTCTCTCTCTCTCTCTCTCTCTCTCTCTCTCTCTCTCTCTCTCTCTTCTATCTTTCTTTCTTTTTTCTTCTTCTTCTTCTCTGCGTCTCTCTCTCTCTCTCTCTCTCTCTCTTCTTTCTTCTCTCTCTCTCTCTCTCTCTCTCTCTCTCTCTCTCTCTCTCTCTCTCTCTCTCTCTCTCTCTCTCTCTCCCCTTTTCTTCTCTTTCTCTCTCTCCTCACTCACTCACTCCTCCTCTCTCTCTCCTCCTCCTCTCTCCCTCCCCCTCTCCCTCCTCTCTCTCCCCCTCCCTCCCCCTCCCTCTCTCCCCCCCCCTCCCTCTCTCCCCCTCTCTCTCTCTCTCTCTCTCTCTCTCTCTCTCTCTCTCTCTCTCTCTCTCTCTCTCTCTCTCTCTCTCTCTCTCTCTCTCTCTCTCTCGCTCCTCTCTTTTCGATTTATTCTAAAAAAAAAAATTCCCCGTTTCTCTTCCCTCTTCAGCTTGATTTCGGAATACGAGAAAATCTAATTTTATTTCACAAAAAATATATTAATTTGTTCACTACATACCCGCTCTTACACAATCGCAACCGATGCAATTGCAATCGTATACAGTAATATAAATGCACATAGCAGTAGCCTAACCGTCAGTACTATGCCAATAACAGCTGGTGATAACGTTCCCTCTATCCTGAAAATTAACAACAAAAATATGAATAAACAAAATCCACACTCTGAACAGAATGGCACCGCATGCACTCTCGACAGAGGGAAGGGAAGGGAGGGGGAAGGGGAGGGGAGGGGAGGGGAGGGGAAAGCGAAGGGATGGGATGGAAGAGGAGGGGAGGGGTGGGGAGGGGAAGAGAGGAAAAGGGAAGGGAGGGGAAGGGAAGGGAAGGGACGGGAAGGGGAGGAGAGGGGAAGGGATGGGAAGGGAGGGAGGGAAAGGGAAGGGAGGGAGGGAAAGGGAAGGGAGGGGAGGGGAAAGGAAGGAAGTGCCACAAGGAACTAGCCGAGGATGGGAAGGGAAGGGAAGGCTGGGAATGGGAAGGGAAGGGAGGGGATGGGAAGGGAGGGGAGGGAATAGAATGGGAAGGGAGGGGAAAGGAAGGGAAGGGAGGGGAAGGGACGGGAAGGGGAGGAGAGGGGAAGGGATGGGAGGGGAATGGGAAGGAAAGGGAAGGGAAGGGAAGGGAGGGGAGGGGAAAGGAAGGAAGTGCCACAAGGAGCTAGCCGAGGATGGAAAGATTATTCCTGTTTTTCCTTCCCCTTCTCCTCCACTTCTCCCTTCTCTTCCTCTTCCTCTTCCGCTTCCGCTCCCTTCACCTCCTTTTCCTCCTCCACCTCTTCTTCCTCCACTTCTCCCTTCTCTTCCTCTTCCTCTTCCTCTTCCGCTTCCTTCACCTCCTTTTTCTCCTCCACCTCTTCTTCCTCCACTCCCCCCTCTTTCTCCTCCTCTTCCACCGTCACCTCCTCCTCCTCTATCTCTAATTCCTCCTCCTGCACCTCTTCCTCCACCTCTTCTTCCTCCTCTTCTTCCTCCTCTTCCACTTCTCCTCCTCTCTCCCTTCTCTTCCTCCTCCTCCTCCTCCCCCTCCTCCTCCTCCCCCCCCCATCTCCTCCTCTTCTTCTTTCACATCCTCATCCTCTATTTCCACCTCCTCGTTCACCTCCTCCTCTTCCTCCTCCTCTTCCTCCTCCTCTCCTACCACCACCTCCTTTTTCCTTCATCCCTTCTACCTCCTCACTTGCATTTGACTCCCCACCCCTACCACCATCCCCACCCCTACCAACACCCCCACCCCCTACCACCATCCCCACCCCCTACCACCATCCCCACCCCTACCCCTTACCACCACCCCCACCCCCTACCACCATCCCCACCCCTTCCCCTTACCGCCACCCCTACCCCCTACCTACTTCCAACCCTTTGATTTAATTTGTTGCTTTTGTTTGTGGGACGCGACCGATAGAGAGGAGAAGAAAAAAAGGAAGTTCATTTGGTTTCCTGAGTCGAGGGACTTTTCGGGAAATGACTGGAAAAGTAAACAAAACTGGACGTGAGGTTATGAGTGGTTTTTGGCCCTTGTGCGAGGGGGAGGTATTGGGTATGTGTCAATTGTTGCTTGTGTGTGTGTGTTTGTGTGTGTGTGTTTTTGTGTGCGTGCGTGTGTGTTTGTGTGTGTGTGTGTGTATGATTATGTCCGTGAAGTGCGTGTGTAGTTGAAAGCGTACACACAACACAACCACTACCGACCTCTTCACTCACTCTCCTCCCCTTCCCCCTCCCCAGTGGTGGTCTACAACTGCGAGGTCTTAGCCAACTCATGCATGGGCTGCATGACCGTCAACGCTTCCTTGTCATGCGGTTGGTGCGAGAGTTCTCACAGCTGCACGGTGCACGCCCACTGTCTAGGGAGCCTGTGGTACGGACCTGGGCGTACCTGCGAGACAGAGCCGTACCGTAGAGTAGCTGAAGGTCGACCTCGAGATGCTGACGTGCTGGATGACGGCCTTGGAGGATTAGACTACGAGAGGGAGGTTGCCAAGGATGATATAGGTGAGGGTTTTGTGTCCCACTGAGTCATAAGTATAAGTAGCGGGTCATACTGAAAGTCAGGTTTAATATACTTTTATAATACTGATACTTATGATAGCGATACTTAAAATGGTGATACTTATGAAAGTGATACTTATGATACTGAGACTTATGATAGCGATACTTATAATGGTGATACTTATAATACTGATACTTATGATAGTTATATTTATAATGGTGATACTCATAATACTGATACTTATAATAGCGAAACTTATAATGGTGATACTTATGATTCTATTAATAATACTGATACTTATACTTATTACTTATATGACTGATTGTCACATTAGCGATGGTATTTCATAGTGTAATACGTTTACCTAGACTTTCCTTTCTGGATATGGGTACGTATAAAAGAGCTTTGTCATGGGTTGTTGTGTAAGTAAATTACTATGGGTTTGTATCATTGCATCAATTAAATGTATTATTAGAACGTATTCATTCTTGGATTTTTATCATAGTCGAGGGTGAGGATGAGGATATGAACCTCGTAGGAATTGAAAAAGGATAACCATTAATATTGCTGTGTTGTGATGTGGTTTGTTTTTGTTTCTTAAGGGATGACAAATTGCTTTTGGTTTATCTGTTGTTGTTTGTTTGTTTGTTTGTTTTTTTGTTTTGTTTTTTTTTGCATCATCTTCTCTGGCTATTCTTTTTTTTATCTGATTCCTTCTGTCCCAAATTTTTCGTCTTCTTCCCACCTCTCTACCTATCTTCTTCCCCTTCTTTTTTCCTTTCTCTCTTTCCCATCTTTTTTTTCTCACTCCTCTCCTTTCCCCCTTCCTTTCCCTCCTACCTTACCCACTTACTCTCTTATCCCCCCTCCCACCTCTTCTTTCCATCTCCCCTCCCCCCCTCTCCCTCCTCCCTTTCCCACCTCTTCCCTCATTACCCCTTCTCCCTCTTCACTTCCCCACTACTTACTTTCGCCTCCTCTCCCTCCCTTTTCCAACTTCTCATCTCCCTTCTCATTCTTCCCTACCCTGCCTCCCCCCCTTACCCTCACCCATTTCTCCCTTCTTCCCTCTCCCTCCTCCCCCTCTCATTCCCCCCACTCACTCCTCCTCCTCCCTCCCCCTCTT
Source organism: Penaeus japonicus (assembly GCF_977035675.1). NCBI lineage: Eukaryota > Metazoa > Arthropoda > Malacostraca > Decapoda > Penaeidae > Penaeus > Penaeus japonicus. The sequence goes on from NW_028234418.1 coordinate 9,321,611, forward strand.
ATCCCCCCACTCACTCCCCCTCCCCCCTCCCCACCACCCATTTCTCCCTCCTTCCCTCTCCCTCCTCCCCCTCTCATTCCCCCTACTCACTCCTCCTCCCCCCTCCCCCTCTCATTCCCCCCCACTCACTCCCCTCCCCCCTCCCCACCACCCAAATCTCCCTCCTTCCCTCTCCCTCCTCCCCCTCTCATTCCCCCCACTCACTCCTCCTCCTCCCTTCCCCTCTCATTCCCCCCCACTCACTCCCCTCCCCCCTCCCCCTCGACAGACCTGGGCCCCTTGGAGAACCTTCTGGACAGCCCAGAAACGACCAGCAACGACCTCGCCCGCGCCCACGCCCACGCCCACGACGAAGAGGAGGCGAAGGAGAGGAGGATGAAGGAGGAGAAGAAGAAGAACAAGAAGAGGAAGAAGAACCTCAGAAGACCCAGCGAAGAGGGAGGAGGAGGAGGAGAGGGAGAGGAAGGAGAGGAAGAGGAAGAGGAGGAGGAGGAAGAAGAAACTCACAATGAGGAGGAGATGGATGTGCATGATGAAGAGAACGCAGTCAGCGACGCCAGACCGGAGAAAATTGGTGAGGGTTCTCGACTCCGTTGCTGTTGTTGCTGGGCGTAGCAACTTCCGGGGCTTATAGAATTGAATTTGATTATACTTTGCAAAGTTAGACATTCACAACAAACGCATATACATTGCACACTCACACACACACACACACACACACACACACACACACACACACACACACACACACACACACACACACACACACACACACACACACACACACACACACACACACACACACACACACACACTGACTGACGCACGCATTCGCACGCAAATCCGTTACGGAAACACTGACTGGCTCATGCATTTACACGAAATTCATTTCATTGTCTTTTTTTCTTTTTTTTTTCTTTATCATATATATATTTTTTTTTTTCTTTCTCCTTCTGTCGATCGATTTTTTATTCATATATCTGTGTATCTTTTTTTTCTATCTCCCGATTTTTTTTTCTATATATGCCTACATTTGTTTCTTGTGCGTGTTTTTGTGTGTCTCCCTCTCCCTCTTTCTCTTTCTTTATTTTTTTTTCTCTCTCTATCTATCCATCTATCTATCTCTATCTCTCCCTCCCTCCCTCCCTCCCTCCCTCCCTCCCTCCCTCCCTCCCTCCCTCCCTATCTCCCTCCTTCCCTACCTCCCTCTCTTTCTCCCTACCTCCCTCTCTTTCTCCCTACCCCCTCTCTCTTTCTCTTTCTCCCTCCCTCCCTCCCTACCTACCTACCTACCTCCCTTTCTTTCTTTCTCTCTCTCTCTCTCTCTTTCTCTTACTTTCACTCTCTCCCTCCCCTCCCTTCCCATCCCCCTCCCCCCCTCCCACCCCCTCCCCTCTCTCCCTCCCCCCCCCTCCCTTCCCTTCCCTCCAACAATTCAAACCAACATAATAAAGCAATTTGATCCAATCTTTAAAAAAATAAATAAATAAATAAATAAATAAAAACTTTTCTCAACAGGAAAACTCGGCGGCAGCAAAAGGTCGGGAAAGAGTAAGATCAAAGGCCAGCTCAAGATGGGCGGAAGAAGTCGGTCTTTCTTGCGCCTTCCTCGCCATCCGGGACTTTACGTAGCCAGGTGAGAAAGGGGTGTATGGGTGGGGGGGGGGGGTCACAAGTGAGAAAGGGTAGAGGGGGGAGGGCACAGGTGTGATGACGGGGTGTTTGTAGGTGATGTGTGGTTGGTTTGTGGGTGTGGAATGCTTTGTTTGTTTGTTTGTTTGTTTTGTTTTGTTTGTTTTGGTGATGTGTGGATGTGTCTTTTGTGGTTGATGGTGTGTGGTTGTGTGTGTGTGGTGGTTATTGCTCCAGTTCGGTATGATGAGGATTGCTGATCTAGTTGAATAATCTGCCGGTATGTTGTGTTGTTTTTTTTGTTGATGCCTGGGTGTTGTGGTTGATGTTATTGTTGATGTGTGGTTTCATTGTTTGCCGAATTTAGAAGCAACTTTTCGGATGAGTGAAAATCTACGGGTTTTAAGACCCCATCTTCAGAACCATCCATAACTTGATATCATTTTTTGTATCAGTGCCATAAGCAAGTGTCATATGAAATAATAATGTAAGTATATTTTGTTCACCATTTGATCATCACAAGAAAAATAAATGAACTGAAAAGACAATAAAAAGGTGATGACTAGATTCCTGACCTGAAGGCTTCGCTGTTCAACCAGCAACGTTGGTTTAACAAAACACTACGGAGTGGAAACCCGGATTTCAAATACCCTTTCTTTCGAATATATATATTTCTGGTGTCGATGGCAGATTCGGTTATTCTTGTCGGATTTTACAGAATGTCATCAAATTCTCTAATGCTGTGTCAGCCGCAAAGGTGAGAGCAGTTTCATTTAATGACAGCTGTGACTGCGAGTGTAATTTTAAGATGGAAAGAGAGAGAGAGAGAGAGAGAGAGAGAGAGAGAGAGAGAGAGAGAGAGAGAGAGAGAGAGAGAGAGAGAGAGAGAGAGAGAGAATTTAGAGAAAGGGAGGGGGAGGGAGAAAGAGAGAGATAGGAAGAGAGAGGGAGTGTGAGGGAGAGAGAGAGATAGGAAGAGAGAGAAAGAGAGAGAGAGATAGGAAAAGAAAGAGAGATTGAAAGAAATAAAAAGATAGAAAAGGTAACAGAAAGACTGATGGACAAAGAGAGAGGGAGAAGAAGTGGGAGAGAGATAGTAAGGAGAGCAAAAAAAAAAAGAAAGAAAGAATGAGAAAGAGAAGTGAAAGAAAGTTTTAAAGAGTATGAAGAGAAAAAAAAATAAAGTTGAATCAAAAGAGAAAATTTAACCAAAAATGAATATATAAGTAGACATACAAAGAGACATAAAAAAGGATCGAGGAATAACAGT
>NW_028234418.1:9329512-9334512 GCF_977035675.1 Penaeus japonicus
GAGATAGAAAACAAAGACAAAAACTCCTTTTTTTATATGAATCTGAGTATACACAGTTTTATTATTATCAATTATATATATATAGACAATCGGTAGCCTAACCAACTACAATGTTCTTTTTATTTAAATATATGTACAACTAGCTTGGAATTCTGCTTTTATTACCCTGAAAGAAGATATACAGCTGATAACCAAAGATTACGTAATAGATCTTAGCTGTCGATACATATTCAATATATATATATATATATATATATATATATATATATATATATATATATATATATATCTATATATATATACATATACATACATACGAACATATACCGAAATAGAACCAACTGCAATAAGTAGACGATTACTTCTTATAGACTCACTTTGTTTTGGTTGTATATATATTGCAACTACATTTTTTTTTTTCAGAGATACCCAACTGTAGGGGAAGAGGGTATGAGTAAAAACATGAAATTTCCAAATTTTGTGAATTTCTCTCCTCCTCAACCTGGGCTTCCCCGAATATTTTGTGCTAAATAAAGTGTAGTATTAACACATAATGTGATGAAATAAAGTGCATTTGTGAGACTTCATTGTTTCAATCAGGTTTATTCCCTTCACGTTGCGTTTCTGCGTGGATTTCATATACATTATTATCACCATCATCATTATTGCTATTTCATTATGATTGTTTTTTATTGTTCTCATTACCATTATCATTACCATTATTCATTACTATTATCATTATCATCTTTATTATTATTACTATCATTTTCATATTGCATGCACCGAACAGCATTTACGAAAAAAACTATAAATATATATACAGTATATATATATATATATATATATATATATATATATATATATATATATAATATATAATATATAATATATAATATATATATACGATATCTACATGATTAAAACTAGAAAAAAAAGGAAATATGGTAAGAAAAAGAACAAAACATATTGGCAATTTCCTTTCTCCTATTTCTCTACATAATGTTTTTGTTCTTTCTGTGCACATCACATTAAGAACTTCTCAACCCATTTCAAATCTCATTAAACTGCTGGAATGCAACGCAATTGCACACTTTTGTCTTACCATTGCCCTTTTTGGTTAACATTCATAAGTACCTTTTTTCTCTCTCTTTTTTTCTTATTTTTTTTTTTTTATCGCTGGGAAACTAAACCGAATTACTAAAATTGTATATATTGGACAGGGTGACCGCCTTTTATTCATGGGTATCTCACTCTTCTTCAGATTTTCATATATATATAGCGGTACCCGAGGTTAATACTCATACACAATGAAGTTGCATGTTTTTTTGTTTTTTTTTCTTCTTCTTTCTTTCTTTCTTTTTTTTTTTCTTTTTTTCTTAAGGGGGGGGGGTGTACTTATCTTTCGTCTTTCTTTTGCTAAGTGGGTCGAAGAGGCTTTTATATAACTAATATATATCTATCTATATATATATATATATAAATATATATATATATATATATATATATATATATATATATATATATATATATGTGTATGTATGTATATATATATATGTATATATATATACTATATATATATATAATATATATATATATATATATATATATATATATATATATATATATATATATATATATATATATATATATATACTGCTATTATCTAGGTATTTCTCACAAGAAAAGCACAATCCTTGTTTTAAACCTGCGGAAAACAGACAAGAGGAATACCATAAACCAGACAAGTATATCAATATTAACCAGATAAGTATATCATTATTAACCAAAAGTATATCATTATTAACCAAAAGTATATCATTGTTAACCAGACAAGTATATCATTATCAACCAGAAAAGTATATCATTATTAACCAGACAAGTACATCATTATTAACCAGATAAGTATATCATTGTTAACCAGACAAGTATATCATTAACCAAAAGTATATCATTATTAACCAGACAAGTATATCATTATTAATCAGACAAGTATATCATTAACCAAAAGTATATCATTAACCAAAAGTATATACATTATAACCAGATGAGTTCATTATTAACTAATATATCCTTATTAACCACATAAGTATATTATTATCAACTAAACAAATATATCCTTATTAATCAGCCAAGTATATCATTATTAACCAGACAAGTATATCATTATTAACCAAAAGTATATCATTATTAACCAGATAAGTATATCATTATTAACCAGACAAGTATATCATTAACCAAAAGTATATCATTATTAACCAGATAAGTATATCATTAACCAAAAGTATATCATTATTAACCAGATAAGTATATCATTATTAACCAGACAAGTATATCATTAACCAAAAGTATATCATTATTAACCAGACAAGTATATCATTATTAACCAAAAGTATATCATTATTAACCAAAAGTATATCATTATTAACCAGATAAGTATATCATTATTAACCAGACAAGTATATCATTAACCAAAAGTATATCATTATTAACCAGACAAGTATATCATTAACCAAAAGTATATCATTATTAACCAGATAAGTATATCATTATTAACCAAAAGTATATCATTATTAACCAGATAAGTATATCATTAACCAAAAGTATATCATTATTAACCAGACAAGTATATCATTAACCAAAAGTATATCATTATTAACCAGACAAGTATATCATTAACCAAAAGTATATCATTATTAACCAGATAAGTATATCATTATTAACCAGACAAGTATATCATTAACCAAAAGTATATCATTATTAACCAGATAAGTACATCATATTAACCAGTCAATAAATCATTAACCAAAAGTATATCATTATTAACCAAAAGTATATCATTATTAACCAAAAGTATATCATTATTAACCAATCAGTATTCATTATAACCATAAGTATTCATTATAACCAATAATATATCATTAACCAAAAGTATATCATTAACCAAAATACATCTTATTTAACCAGACAAGTATATCATTATCCAAACTTATCTCAATTATTAACCAGACAAGTATATCATTACTAACCAAAAGTATATTATCAACCAGAAAAAGTATATCAATATTAACCAGATAAGTATATCATTATCAACCAGACAAGTATATCAATATTAACAAAAAGTATATTATCAACCAGAAAAGTATATCAATATTAACCAGATAAGTATATCATTATTAACCAAAAGTATATCATTATTAACCAGATAAGTATATCATTATTAACCAGACAAGTATATCATTATTAACCAAAAGTATATCATTATTAACCAGATAAGTATATCATTATTAACCAGACAAGTATATCATTAACCAAAAGTATATCATTATTAACCAGACAAGTATATCATTATTAACCAAAAGTATATCATTAACCAGATAAGTATATCATTATTAACTCAGACAATATCATTATTAACCAAAAGTATATTATTATTAACCAAAAGTATATCATTATTAACCAAAAGTATATCATTATTAACCAAAAGTATATCATTATTAACCAAAAGTATATCATTATTAACCAAAAGTATATCATTATTAACCAAAAGTATATCATTATTAACCAAAAGTATATCATTATTAACAAGACAAGTATATCATTATTAACAAGACAAGTATATCATTATTAACAAGACAAGTATATCAAAATTAACAAGAGTAGTACAGGGTTCTTCAAAGAACGGATCACGAGCGAGTGATCCGCGGGCCACTGCGTCTCACTAAAAAGGAGATAAAAGTGATAAAAAAAAGTAAATGTAAATAAGTTTTAAAGATCTATGTATTGGTAGATAAGGTAGGTAAACAAAGAAAGAAAATTGTAAAGATTGGCGGAAGTGTGCAATGTTTTGCAATATGGGCGCGGGAGTGATACATAAAACCTAACTGGGTTGCAATGAAAAAAAAAAAGTTTGAAGAATGCTAGACTAGTATATCCCTATTAACCACATAAGTATACTTTAACCACACAAGTATACTCATTATTAACCAGGATAAGTATATCATTAACAAAAGTAATCCTTATTAACCAGACAAGTATATCATTAACCAAAAGTATATCATTATTAACCAGACAAATATATCATTATTAACCAGATAAGTATATCGTTATTAACCAGACAAGTATATCATTGTTAACCAAACAAGTATATCCCTATTAACCAGATGAGTATATTATTATCAACTAGGCAAGTATATCATTAACCAGACAAGTATATTATCATTAGTCAAAGTTATATCATTATTAGTCCAAATAAGGTATATCATTATTAACCAAAAGTATATCCATTATTAACAGATAATTATAATCATTGATTAACCAGACACGTATGTTGCACAAGTATATATCTTAACTCTTTTGTCTCGTTAAATAGCTTGAAGGAAAAGAACTCGGTTTACTTTTTTTCCTAATGATAACAGGCCTTTATGATCTATCATGGATTTTGCTATATATATATATATTTTTTTTTTTTTTTTTTTTAATCGAGGTGAGTTTATTAATAGCGTTATCATAGCAACATCATTATTTTTTTTTTGTGTTGGTATTGATGCAGGAATTATAATCGTTGTTGATGTTTTTATCATCCTTATTGGATGTATAGACAATGTGAAAAACAAAAGTGATCAACATTTTTCCTCATAAACACCAAAATACATATCCGATCAAATACACTGTCGAAGAAAAATGTATGAGCGTGCTAAATGGGGGAAAATTGTTGAATTGACTATCCTGTAGATCCACAAAGCGACAAATGTAGACACAAAATATAACAAATTAGAGAATGTTTTTTTGGGGGGAAATATAGAAATGAGATTGATATAAAGACACAAAACACTGACTTTCTAAAGTCCCTTTCTAGTTTACGATCGTAAGATTTAATAGGGCATATACTAGGAGTCTTCTTAGATATCTTACTTCTGCTTACACCGTGACTTAATTTCGGTCGCGTTAAATTGAAAGGAAGATGTTTCTGAATCTAGTGGATATCAGATCTTGTCCATTTT
>NW_028234418.1:9359512-9377012 GCF_977035675.1 Penaeus japonicus
TTTTTCGTTTTTATTTTTTATGCATCAGGAAAAAAAAATCATGTTGGCTTGCTATTTTCAAATATAAAAATATTTTATATTTGCTATTATATTTTATATTTGCTATTATATAATATTATATTATATTTTTGCTATTTGCTATTTTTATTTGATATTTATTTTATTTTGCTATATTATTATTTTTATTTTTTATTAGCATTATTCTATTTTCTTCTTATCATTATATTATTAGTATTTTTTTTTTTTTTTTTTTTTTTTTTTGGGGGGGGGGGCTTTTTGCTGTTGCTATTGTCATCATTCTTTCCTTCTTTTGTCTTTCCTCATGGGATGTTTCTTGTGTTGTTCCGAGAGCGGAGGTATTTTTCCTTTCCTCAGTGATCTTTGCTTCCTAATTTTTACGAAGTGATGTTTGCGGTATTTGCGGGCAATCACTTTCTGTAATTCAAGCCTTAATTAATACACACACGCATCTTCATCTATGTATATGTGTGCGTAAAAGTGCACGTTTGTGAGAAAGAAAGAGAAACAGAAAGAGAACGAGAAAGAGAGAATGTATATGTGTGTGTGTGTTTCTCTGTATGTGTGTGTTAGCGCGCGTGTTGTAATCTTACTGTCTTGTTGTTATAAGCAGCTTCTGTCCTCTTCTGCCTCCTCGCTTCCTGCTGCAGCCCCTGCCTATCCTCACGCCCTTGGCCGCCCTTCGCCTCCCACGCCTTACGATCCCCTCCTTCAGAGCGACGTGGAGGAGGACAACTTCCCCGCCTCGCCTCCGCCCTTCTACCGCGACAACAGCTGCCGGAGCACCTCGCCCATCATCTTCTCGTCGTCGGGGAATAAGGAGCGACTCACCATCGCCAACGCCCCCTACCTCCTTATCTGCAGGGACAGCATCGGGCCGCAGCTAAAGCTCCTGACGGTGACGGGGGTGGACAAGGTCGTAGTATCTGCGGGGGCGCTCACGCCACGAACCACCAACGTCGTCGTGACCTTTTCCGACCTCGGCCAGAATCTGACCCTTCCTGAAGGCGCCCTCTCCATACAGACGGACTCTGCAGGTGGCGCCGTCGGCAGCACGAGCGGCCCTGAGGAGGGCGACTCGGCCGACTATCTCGCGGTGGAGGTTGAGCTCAAGGTGAGCGCCGTGCCCGGACTGGAGCTGCAGAGGAGGAGCGTCGTGGCCCCGAGGATTTCTCTGGAGGTGAAGCAGGTCCAGACGCTGCTCATGGGCCCCGGCTCCGTCGTCCCCTTCGCCCACCCGGACGCCTCCGGCCTCGTCATCAGTGAGACGACCAACGCCGTGATTGAGAGTCGGGCTATGACTCTGGGATTCCTGCAGGTCAAAAACACGAAGAATCTGCTCCTGAAGGACTCCGCCATGACAGTGGGGCCCAGGAGTGGCGGGGAGGTGTCCCTGGAGCACATCGATCGCGCCTCCTTCGGCACGGAGGCGCTCAGCCTCGCCCCCGAAGTCCTCCTCACCATCAACGACGTGTTGATCTGGGCGGCCGAGCGGAGGGCCATCCACAACTTCAACTCGAGCGACGGCGTCCTCAAGAGGGTCGTCCTCACCGAGGTGCAGGGCCTGGGGCTCGAGCGCGGGGCTGTGTGCCTGGTGGGGGCCACGGGCGTCGTCTACCAGGTGACCCTCGCGGACGGGGAGGGACGGCCGGCAGGCTGCATTGAAGTAAGGAGCCTACATCAGAGCCTGAGCGAAGGCCGAAGAAACCATGCGGTGGTCTGCGTGGCTCAGCACACCTCCGACCCCCTGTGCGGCAAAGACGATTGCAGATTCTGTAGCCGTGACCTACCAGGTGAGCTATTATTACTTACTAGAATTACTTCCACCTCGGATCCTAACTACACAATTTTAGACATTCCTTCGGTAACATTTTGACCAGCACTTCATGCTTCAAATAAATCATTTCATAAATGCGAATGAATCATCCAGTTTCGAAATGCTTCAGAAACAACAATTGAGACGACCACCAGTTCCAGTGTAACGCTCCCATTAAGGACTACAGCAGCAACTACCACAGAAGGTAAACAACACAGACCAAGTTTCAAATGTCCTTTCATTTCTACATCGTCATTCTTAATGCTATACAAAAAATCTAGCAAGATGAAGGAAAACAAAAATCCCTTAAAACATGCGAATAATATTCTTCCTTCCATTCTCCCGCTTGAGGTCACGACAACCTCCAATCAACCTCTCCCTCCACAACAACGACTACAGAGGCGGTAGTCTCGCTGAGCTACGATCCGACAATAGACTACGAGCACGACTACACCTACGACGAATGGGATAACGTAACCACCATACTGTCCCCGCCTGCAAACACGACCTCCGACAGCCTCTCGGGAATCCCGCTCTACCTCCTGGTCGCCGCCATCTGCACGGCGGTCATCCTCCTCCTGCTGGTGACTTACTGCGTGTGGTCGTATTACAAGAGTAAGAGAGTGAGTAGGAAGCGTTCTCTGGCTGTTTGGGTGCTTTGTTTATGCTGGATTTATGCTGTGCTGTCGGGGATTTCCTCCGCCAGGTATCATACTTCATATCAAATCGTTGTTAACAGATTGATAGCAATCTAGCTAGAAATAGATAGATATTTAGATAAATAGATAGATAGATGGATATATAGATAGATAGAGATAGAGAGAGAGGGAGAGGAAAAGGGAGAAGAAGAGGGAAAGGGAGAAACAAATAAATGTGTATATATGTAGATACTGATATAGATAGATATATGGATAAATAGATATATTATAGACAGCCATGTAATTAAAAACACCCCATTATACCCATCCACATAAATACAATATAAGAGGCAGCGCCGCAACCTCACCTCCACTCACTCCCTCACTCCCCATCCCACCCATCCACCTGCAGGAAGACAAGTACCGTCTGCCGCGTGAGGGTCGAGAAACCACCTTCCACAACAAGGCACCAGCTGCCCGCGCCATCGCCACCTCCGAGCCCATCTTCACCCTCGGGAAGCCTCCCCACCCCGCAGGAACGCCTCCCAAGGACATGTACATCTCCTTCCAGTTCTTCAAGCCTCCTTCGGACAGTCCCTCGGAGGAGCCCCGTGTCATTCAGAACGGCAGCGGAGGCCCCCACGAGCAAGAGCCTCCTGCAGGTCCTCCTCCTGCAGAAGAGATCCCGGATGTCGAGGACGAGGCGAGTTATGAGAGTCAGGAGCGAGGTCATGCAGACGGCGATGAAGGGTGTGAGTCGGCTCAGCCCGCTGGACCATGCACGGACGATGAACCAAGAAAAGAAAATGAAGATTCCTTGTTGGCTGATCAGCTTCCGCATGAGAGTAAGCAGCCAGTTCTCTGTAAATTTAGTTTAGTTAGACCTTATAGAGTTAGGTCTCATAAAAACTGCAATTGAATTGTCGAGCTGAACGTTACAAGTTAAATGAATACCCAATTCACTTACACCGTTTTCCTTTATTTACATCGTTTTCCTCCATTTACATCGTTTTCCTCCATTTACACCGTTTTCCTTCATTTACACCGTTTTTCTTCATTTACACTGTTTTCCTTCATTCGCATCGTTCTCCTCATTATAATGTTGAAAACGAATGTACTAGACTAATCGTTCTTAATAGTACAGTGACAGACTCCATTGTCTTTCCTCTTGTGTCGGGGTCACTTAAATAAAATATACACACTCATTTTCGCCCCTTTTCCGTTCGTCATATCGCAGAATATACTCCACCATTACTCAATAACTCCTAAACTCCCAGAAAGAAAGAAGAAAGATGAAAAATTGCCATAGAGCTTCGAAAGAAATAAGGAAACGACAGAATTCGGCACCCTAATATAAATATAGAACAGCGTCCTAACCTTTAATCAGTTTACTAACCATCGAACGACTCGCAAACAAGTCGTAACCACCATGGCACGGCAGCCGTTTCCTGTCAAAAGTGGCCTTTATTCCTCCTTTCGTATTTCAGGAGAAAATCACCCGGAGACCGAAGAGGCGAGTGAGCCGACGGACCTTCCAGCCAGACAGGAAGAGGAAAATGATACTGGCAGTTTGTCTTCCGGTGAGATCGAGAGCTCGTCCAAATTCTAATGGAAAAGTTGCAACGTGGGATTACATATAAATATGTATGTATGTATACATATATCACTATATAAGCATAAATATATATATATATACATATATATATGTATATATATATATACATATATATATATATATGTATATATATATATATGAACATAAATATATATATACATACATAAAAATATGTATACATAAATATATATATGTATACATAAATATATATATGTATACATAAATATACATAAATATATATACATACATAAAAATATGTATACATAAATATATATATGTATACATAAATATATATATGTATACATAAATATATATATGTATACATAAATATATATATGTATACATAAATATATATATGTATACATAAATATATATATGTATACATAAATATATATATGTATACATAAATATATATATGTATACATAAATATATATATGTATACATACATATATATGTATACATAAATATATATGTGCATACGTACATATATATATGTATACTTACATATATATGTATACATAAATATATATATGTATACATAAATATATATATGTATACATAAATATATATATGTATACATAAATATATATATGTATACATAAATATATATATGTATACATAAATATATATATGTATACATAAATATATATATGTATACATAAATATATATGTATACATAAATATATACATATATATGTGCACATGTATACGTATGCCTGTGTATGTATGCATGTGTACATATGCATATGTATGTACACTTATACATGTATATATATATATATATATATATATATATATATATATATATATATATATATACATACATACATACATACATACATACATACATACATACATACACACACATACATACAAATACATGTATACATGTATACATGTATACATGTATACATACACACACATACACAAACACACATATACATATATATGTATATATATAAGTGACTGAGATATTTAATGGATAGAGATTTGGAGTACATGAGTTCTAAAATGCATGCAGGACAATGATCATTTACTACCAAAACAGCTGATGTAAAAATATAGGATAATATCATATCAATTGTCTTTTCTTATCCAAGGTTCATTAATTTCATGTGAATACTTCTTTTCTATCATATTTAAAAGTATTCTTTGTATATAACAAGTGATGTAATACGTATACTAATGGAAGAGCTTTAACATGTCCTCCTTTGATCTAGGAGACAACTGCAACTAATATTATTATGACAAAAGAAATTAAATCAGATATTTACTTTTGCTAACTTATGCTTAGCTGTATCATTGAAAGCTTTATATGAACAGAGAACATTGTGACAAATGCATGCAAATTCAATCTTGCAGTATAGTGTATGTTATTGATACTTTAAGGTCACTCTTCAGAAGAACTACAAATAGATTTATAATAATCACTTATTGGAACAAGTTTATCAACACAGAGAAAATCATACCAAATCATGTGTAAAGAGAATGAGAAAGAGGAGAAGGAGGAGGAGGAGGAGAAGGAGAAGGAGAAGGAGGAGAAGGAAAAGGAGAAGAAGGGGTAGAAAGAGAAGGTAAAGAAGGAGAAGAAGAAGAAAAAAGAGGAGGAGAAAGAGAACGAGGAAGAGAAAAAATAAATTATGAGATTTATAAAGATACATATAAAGATATATACAGCCAATATCCATACAGATTAAGAGAAGAAGCATTCCATGAATTGAGGTTAACAATACAGCATATACTTGGAATTTTATTGATTTCCCTACATAAAAATCTCTAATAAAAACTTCACAGCTAAAAGAAATACAAAATCTTTTACTTTTTCACTCTCTCCATATTCACAAGATTCCCAATATTATGTTGTTAAAGTCACAGACCATTAACACACAGTAAACAATGGTCAACAATTAAGACAGACACAAATATCTTCATAGAAGCTAATTCATTCATAAAAAAGATCTCACGTCTATATCCTGTTCTTTCTTGGTATATGTACAATTTGTGCAAATTATTAAGTGATAAATGGCATTTCTCTGACACAATCAAGACCAGAACTGATTGGAAACAAGGGTGAAAAGAAGCTTATTTGTGACTTAATATATGAACTCGCTGAAGCACCAAGAGAAGGAGCATATCCTGAGCTAGTTTTGTGGGAAAATTATTCAGACTGGAACACATGCACACCTTGTATATATAATTACAAATTTGGGTAAATGCCACTATGCAACATGAAGGGGAAAACAATTAAAATTCTTTTTTTAATTACAAAGATAAAACGGGAACTATGTTTCAAAATATATCCCAGATTTAAATTATATAAAATTCTTGAGAAACACTATCTTTCACTTGGAATACTATTTGGATCACAAGAGATATGCAGACCCTGAATATAATGTTCATAAAATCATATCTATACAACATGAAAATAAAAAATGCATTAATCAATATCTGAGAATCTTTCTAAACCAACTTTTGGAGAAAGTCTGTCATGTCTGGAAAAAGTTAGGATAATTTCACATATTTATGTAGTCATATAGCAAAGACTTGTAAGTACTTAAATATTTTATATTAATTGATATCATACTAATATATTCTATAATAATATAATCTGAGAATTGAAGTTTTAAAATCTATAATAAATTTTACTTTCTGCAATAAATCATACAAAGGTAACAAAACTAAAAAGTTGCAACATACAAGATTCAAGCTGAACTGTAGTCAATTTACAACCCATTTTCTTCTTCACAATAACTTGGTAAATGTGTGTATATATAAAACAGAAAGAGTAAGTGAGTGAGTGTGTGTGTGGAGGGGAGGTGTGTGTGTGGATGTGGGTGTGAATGTGAGTGTTAATCTAGTAACACAGTATGGAAATTTAACAAAATATAACAATTACAACAAACCATCAGTTATCACCCTATACATCATCCACACCTAAATGCATCTTCGACCTCTCTATCCCCTCTTTCCCCTCTAGCCTCTTCTACCTCCCCCCTAAACCCCTATAGCCCCTCACATTTTGGCCTGGGGCTTCAAAAGACCCTGGAGCTTCTGGGTCAGCATCACGTTCCCCGAGACCTTGAGTTTGCCGGACATGAAGGCCTTCTGCGCATTGAGCTTCCCAGTCACCATGGCAACCAGGTCAGTGTCCTCCAGGGTAAGGGTGACATCAGGTTTGATTCCGTTGCGCGGCGCTCCCTCGTAGATGGAGCCCGGAGGGTTTTTCAGGTCCACCGCTAGAAAAAGGATGGGTTTGCAATTTAGTTGGCTGTATGCTGCATGAAGGTTTTCAGAAATAATGAGCCTGTAATGAGGTAAAATAATTTCTCTGTGTTGCCATCTAGTACACTACTTGATTAACCCATTGCGTATGGGTGTCATGACATAGGAGCTCTGGCCAGATGATGGGCGTCATGATGTATATGACATTCCAGGATTTTGGACCACTGTCTTATCATATTGTGCTGAGTAATGAGTGAGTGATGATGACAATTGTAGTCATAATTACAATAACTGTCATAATATTAAGCAAAATGTGTTTCACCTGACATTCAAAACCTGTATGGCACTACTTTCTTCTAGCACTAGCAAGAGAGAGAGCCTTGAATGGCACCCATCCACGCTCTCTAGCAAGTTCTATCTTTATAGAGTGATGACATATAGCAAGTAGCTGACCTCTTGCTCTAAAGTACTGCAGATGAAGGAAGGTGACTCAAACCATGCCCAATGTCAGCAATGTGCCAGTAGGGATGCCTTTCCTGTGTCACTCACAGTCATAAACACAAGTTTCCTTCTTATTCCCTGCCTTTTCATGTTATCTTCATTATCGATGATTATATGTTTGAATTCATTCATGACAGTACATAAATATGAAAAATTAAACTTGGGTTTATGTCTTCCCATAAAACAGCAATACTTCTATCACACTAAGTATAAAAAAAAATTAATGAGCTGATATAGACCCTAAACTATCATCTTAGTCAACTACAACATTGATAGAGCCTGTGATATAATAGATATGTCTCTAAATACAGTAAAACACACAATAATTAAAACACAAAAATGGCTCTAGTTTTCCAATGAGTGACTAAAAGAGAGGGGGAAAAGTCAATGTATGTTGCATGAAGCTGCCTCGCTCTGAAATAAAGACTGGACAACTGAATCTATCCCCCATCCGGAATGGGTTAAGAAAGAAACCAGTGATATAAAAGGTATGACAGTTCACATTAATCTTATATAAAGACATCATTAATTCTCCAAATACCACCACCTCATTACTTCATACAAAGTACAAATCATCCTAAAATTAAATTGGAAATAAAAGAAACTTAAACTCACTCCACTGCCCAGCTGGCTTCTTATCCAAGTTGATATTCCACAGGAAAACGGCCTTCACTTTCTTGGCCATGTCTGGTTCGCCGGCCAGACGCTGCGACATTTCGTGGAAGACTGCGGCACTGGCGAGTTGTGGATTAGATGGAGCGGATGCAGATTCAATTGGGGTTCCGCTCTCCACAATATCCACATAGCCACCTGAGAGAGAGAGAGAGAGATTGAGAGAGAGAGAGATTGAGAGAGAGATTGAGAGAGAGAGAGAGATTGAGAGAGAGAGAGATTGAGAGAGAGAGAGAGATTGAGAGAGAGAGAGAGATTGAGAGAGAGAGAGATTGAGAGAGAGAGAGAGATTGAGAGAGAGAGAGAGATTGAGAGAGAGAGAGAGAGATTGAGAGAGAGAGAGAGATTGAGAGAGAGAGAGAGAGATTGAGAGAGAGAGAGAGATTGAGAGAGAGAGAGAGATTGAGAGAGAGAGAGAGATTGAGAGAGAGAGAGAGAGATTGAGAGAGAGAGAGAGATTGAGAGAGAGAGAGAGAGAGAGAGAGAGAGAGAGAGAGAGAGAGAGAGAGAGAGAGAGAGAGAGAGAGAGAGAGAGAGAGAGAGAGAGAGAGAGAGAGAGAGAGAGAGAGAGGATTTGTTACTTTGTTGCCCTTCAAATGATGAATAATAATTGCTCCTTCATAACTGAAAGTTGGCGAAATTTCCTGCCCTTCAAAACAAAAGGAGATCATTTTGTTCCTTGAGGATCAGCAAATCTGATATGTAGCACTTCTCTATATCAACCTAACTGTTATAACATTTTGTGCAAGTGCAGACATATATGCAACTGGCAATCAATAATATATAATTCACAGTTTTGATCCAGGACTGTGGTTCTATATTCAGCAATCACGAAAGTCAACACCATCTCAAGAAAGCATATCACATCCTAACAAACATATGAATCAATAGCAAAATAAGAAAGACTGAAAGGGGCAGGTCATTCAAAATATACTTTAAAGTTCTTTCCCTATCAAACTATTCTGGTGGTCCTTCTAGTCTGCATACCCTCCGGTGAAGGATCTGTATGATGTTTAGATACTTATCCATGACCAAGCCTATCTGCCAATTCTTTTTTTCAGAGTTTACCATTGTGACTTTCTTGATGTTTAAATCTTGAGCTTTGTCAGGGTAATAGCTCACAAAATATAAAATTTCTATCTTTATCAGTACATCACAAAATAATTTCACTTACAGTCATTTTCTTACTATACTGATGCTGTACATATATCAACAAACTAAAAGAGAGCAATGATAGGGAAAACCAGTAAAATCAAGTAATGGCCAGTTAAAAAACTAACTCTGCAATTCAGTTGTAAAATCACTACACAATTCAATAGGAATGCACAAGAATTAAAGTCATCTTTAAGATGACTTGCTCCTTTTCTTTAATCAAGGTAAAGATACACTTGACATGTTGGAGATGATAAGCATTTGATAACTAGTGAGATAATTACTTAAAATACAACAATGTTATTCGGGCATGTAGCATTCAGCCAACCATCATCAACTTCATGCAAGTCCATCTTCACCTCAAAAAAGAAAAAGAAAAAGAAAAAAATATATATATATACATATATATATACTTAAACTAATAATAACAAAAAAAGTAAAGCAGAAAACATCCATTGTTGGTGAGAGCTACTAGTATTTCCTCTAACAACGACCCACCTGTGAGACAGTCCTTCCCCGTCTCCTTCACGGAGCAGGTGAAGAAGACGCGTGCTCCTTCCTTCCACATGTTTACAACAAGGGTCTGGCCTGGGATCACTGGCTTGGCAAAGCGGCACTGGGGAAATCAAACGCATGGGATTGAAATTAGTGAACTGTTGTGGGCTTTGAAGAAAGAATGGAGATTCCTCTTTTTTTTTAAACAACTTATATGATTTGTTTGCTTATCGCATATTCAATCATTCATTTGGAATTAAATAAATTAAATTGGGAGAATTTAAGCTAAAAGGTAGACCATTATCAAAACACAAAATCTGTAACAACTGAAAACTTTCATACTAATAATATAAGCAACATTCAGTTAACCTTAACCCTACCTAATTTGAACAACAACGCTACAAAAAGGGAAAACCACATACAACCGTCAACCCCTAAAATCAAATTCATTAGCCTTTAAAAACTTACAGCCCATTTCCTTGCCTCTGTGTCGGTGTGAATCCTCCCTCTATACACCCCCCTCTAAGCCATCTAGTCCCCCCCTACCATACCCCTTCCTTGCCCCTCTCCCATAGGACCCCCTCTTCTTCTTTCATAAAGTGGCTGCCAGGCAAGGCTAAGAAACTCTGAACATCATTTTTTATTTTTGTTATTCTATGTATGCATCAAAGCATTATAAATACATAATTTTATGCTATAGGTGTTATCGACATGCTTTCATAATTTTTTTCCCATTTTTTTCTCACTGTTCAGAAACTATTTGACATAAAAGCATAAGACATACATTCTGTAGTGTGTAAAATTGATCTTCTTAAATAATAAAGACCATGTCTGCCCCCAGCAAGATTTGAAATACCTTTTAATCAGCTGGGAACAAGGATACACTAAGAAACTGCAGGTCTTAGAGGTTAACAAACCTTAAGAGCCTTAAACTTACTGACATACTGCTGCAAAAATGCTTTGCAGCTGACACCTGACCTAACCCTATGGGAGTGCAAGGATCATAAGATTACCCAACTTCAAACAACAACAACAACTAACAAAAGCAAAAAAAAAAAAAAAAAAAACTTTCAACTTCGCAACTAACCTTAATGGCCTTGAATTTGCTGACGTCATTGCCACAGAAGTGCTTCAAGATGATACGAGAGGTGATACCATAGGAGCACAGCCCGTGGAGGATGGGCTGCTGGAACCCTCCCATGGCAGCGAAAGACGGGTCAATGTGCAGCGGGTTACGATCACCACTGAGCCTGTACAAGGCAGCCTGGAAAGTTGATAACATGTTGTAGTTATAATAACACATTAGGAGGATATGATATATATGCAACACTAAAAAAAAAAAAAAAAAAAAAAAAAAAAAAAAAAAAAATTTGACTGACAATGATATTTCAGATCTAGGACCAATCTCTACCACAGTACTACAATCTTTATGGCAGAAATGTTGCAAAGGCTGACAAATATCATTAGAGAACAATAACTATAACAAATATACTTTACATATGTGACACCTGTACTTCTTCTAAATGAAACTGCAATTTTTAATGAAAATATAAATATACAGACATATATATATATATATATATATATATATATATATATATATATATATATATATATATATATATATATATATATATATATATATATATATATATATATATATATATATAAGTATATATATATATATATATACATATATATAAGTATATATAAGATATATATATACATATATATATATATTTATATATATATATATATATACATATATATATATAATTATATAATTATATAATTATATAATCATATTAATTATATTATATACTTTGGTAGATAGATAGATACATACATAGATCAGTAAGTATATAAATAGGTACACCAGCAATAAATAAGATACAATATGTATGAGCTGCAACACCCACATTGGGACAGGACACTTTACATCTGTGATAATTACCTTCGACTCCTACTCAGACAATCACAGCAAAAAAGTTCCTCTGATCTTTTTGGCATCATGGAAATAGACCACGAAAGAGTCACAGAGGGATGACAGAGAGGGAGGGAAAGAGGGAGGGTGGGTGGATGAGAAGGAGGGAAGGAGGGAAGGAGGGAAGGTGGGAGGGAGAGGGAGAGGGAGAGGGAGAGGGAGAGAGAGAGAGAGAGAGAGAGAGAGAGAGAGAGAGAGAGAGAGAGAGAGAGAGAGAGAGAGAGAGAGAGAGAGAGAGAGAGAGAGAGAGAGAGAGAGAGAGAGAGAGAGAGAGAGAGAGAGAGAGAGAGAGAGAGAGAGAGAGAGAGAGAGAAGAAAGAGAAAGAGAAAGAGAAAAGAGAAAAAGAGAAAAAGAGAAAAAGAGAAAAAGAGAAAAAGAGAAAAAGAGAAAAAGAGAAAAAGAGAAAAAGAGAAAGAGAGAGAGAGAGAGAGAGAGAGAGAGAGAGAGAGAGAGAGAGAGAGAGAGAGAGAGAGAGAGAGAGAGAGAGAGAAAGAGAAAGAGAAAGAGAGAGAGAGAGAGAGAGAGAGAGAGAGAGAGAGAAAGAGAAAGAGAAAGAGAAAGAGAAAGAGAAAGAGAAAGAGAAAGAGAAAGAGAAAGAGAGAGAAAGAGAGAGAGAGAGAAACAACAACATTACCTGATCCAAATCCGTCTTGAATTCCTCCGTAGCATCAGGCTTCCGGTTAGGAGGGTCGCAGAGGGGGACAACGCGGTTGCTTGTCCTGGGGCCACCAAAGTTCCCTTCTCCCACAAGGAAGGTCGACCATTGGGCCTTCGCCACAGTCTCGCCACTCTCATCAGTTGTCAATGCTGGGGAAGTAGCATTGAAATTCTAAATATCATGCAAGGAGTATGTTGAAAAGTATCTTGCAACAAAAGCCTCAATGACCAAAGCTCATTCTTAGGTTGCAGACACGAGGGTACTTTCACCACAAAACACTTACTGTCTATGATCATTACTGCTCCGGATTTCTTGTCAAGGACGTCGACCACCTCCAAGGAAGTGTTGAGTGTTGCTGCTGGAGGAAGGGGCTTCACACACTCGATATACATCTCCCCGTGAAGAAGCTTGAGGTGAAGGAGTAGCATGGCAGATGAGAAAACAAGCAGCAATGCTAAAGAGGGTATATACTCTTCTCAAAAGTGATGCAAAAACTCCTCTATAGACTAATGCAGACAGAGTATCTATTTTCACAGTTATATTCAAGTTCAGATTTTTATTACTCTCATTCTATACACATTTGACAATTGTACCAATACTGCACACTACATACATTACCCCTCCAAAACCCAGTGCATTACCCCTCTAAAACCCAGTGCAACTAAATTTTATGACCAGTGCAACTGTGTAAAGAGGAAAAGTAACTATGTTTAGCCTCTCCCGCCCCACATTCCCTTACAGCAAACCCATCATTTCTCCCACCATATTAACCAAGTGACCTCACCACATCAATCACCACACACTGTCAGTTGACAGGCAGCATGATATAAGGCCCAGATGCTGCTTATTTTTACTTTTTCTTGCATTTCATTGATGAGAATATGGTACCACATCACTGACCCTCAGGTGAACTAGAGGTGGTGCTACAATATCACATTCTAGGTTATATATCCATCCTTCCTCACAGAATGTAATATAAGATCCCTTCTGGCCCATTCCTCAGCTCAGCTTACTGGCATACCAGCCACTGGAGTGACCTGGTCCTGATCATGAACCATTTGTCAGTCATTACAATAAAAAATGTTAATGTCATTAGTTTAAATCTACTCCATGAATATTCTCTCTTGTACCTTTTTACTGATGTATTTTTTATGTACTTTTATGAATTGTTCCACTTAGTAGCTATAATGTACTACCTAGCTGCATCTACAAACACATACTTTATATCATCCCACAGTAATCTTCTATATCTCTATAAGTTCTGAAACCAACTCTGACTTCAACTTAGCTTTTTAATACATATCTCAAGGGAATATGCCCACTATGAATATACAATCCAAATATCTGCTACATACCATACAACAAACACACACACACGCACACACACATGCACACGCACACGCACACGCACACGCACACGCACACGCACACGCACACGCACACGCACACGCACACGCACACGCACACGCACACGCACACGCACACGCATACGCACACGCACATGCGCACACACACACACCACTTTACCTTGGTCAGGTCAACAGTCCACCCAGGAATGTTGCTCCAGAGATTTCCACCGAACATGACAGCCTGCGAAGGCACTATAGAGAAGGTGGGCAGGGGGCTGAAGTCCTCATCATTCTCATACAAGAACCTGAGGCCATCCTCATCTTTCACCGATGCACCCACTAAGAAAAAAAAAAAAAATAGACATATAAAATAGAAATATGTCTTCCTTATAAAATGAGGTCCTGGAGAGACTAAACATGATTAAGACTGAAACTTTCATAAGCTGAGTTAATCACAACACATAATTAATGTCAAAATGATTTTTTTCAATCCTGAGGAAGAACTGCTCTGTTTAGCCAAACGTTTTTTGCAACTAGTTTTAATTGATCACTCACCTCCAAGGGCATAAAGAATGACCTCTTTTGGGGCATAAGTGAAGCTTGTGGGTTCTACTTTCACACCAACTGCTGAAATCTGTCAAGAGAGAGCTTGTGAGTAAGATCACTTTGATTAATATTTTGCCAAAGATTATATATCTAAAAAGAATAACATTACATAACTACATAGTCACTGCAAAATCTTCATTACTCATTCTCAGCAAGATCTTAATCAACAATGGATATATTTATCTTATTCACATAGACTACTATAAATGCTTCCTAGAGTAAAAGATTTTTAAAATAAATATAAACATCAGAAAAATATCAAACCTCATAGGCTTTTAGAATTATATAATAAAATAAACAGTCAATGCTAAGCAATGAAAATCTCTCTCACTATGTTAGATAGTTTTGAAACCATCTAACAAATGCAACCCACAGGATATATGGTCCACTGAAAAGTCAGACACTTCCTATCAACTCATTTACATCAGACTTACAAAATGCTTGTTGATATACCAATACAATTCTGTAATGCTTATACAAGAAAAGAAAGAGAAGTTAAACACATAACACATCTAAAGGAACTCACAGGGCCTGATGTAACGGCTCCTGGTGCTGATACAGGCTTGGGTTGTACCTCTTTCCACGGTTTCAAGTCTTGTAATCCCTAAAAAGATTAGGTAAAATAGAGTATTTATCACAGAAGAGAAAGTCCTTGTGATTTCATACTGGGAGCATCTATTTTCAGGTCAAATGCTAAGTGGATGTTTAAGTGCTCAGGAAAATAAATGACTGTTATCATTCAAAGAAGCAATATTATTTCAACAAAAAGCTTTTTGCCATTAAAGCCACTCATATCATCACACACTCCTATCCATTGAAGAGGCAATGATATCCATAAAAAAAAATAAAGACAATGTTTAAAAAAATTAAGAACAAAGAAAGATGAAAATTGACAAAAAAAAAAAAAAATAAGGAAAAAAATCTCCAAGCGGTTTTTACAGCAGCTAATATCCCTGTGTCCTCGTGGTTACTTGCAGGGTGATAGGATTCTGTAAAATCTGAAATCTTTTCCCAGCTGTCGCGCACGGCCTCTGGGGTGACCTCATCCTCCAAGTACTTTCTGCAGAAATGGCCCTTCGTGCGTTCCCATCTGTCTGTGGGAGGAAAAAAATGGAATAGAATAAAAATTTTAAAAACGTTATATCTCTCTATGAGAATGGAAATACAGAGTGACACATTTCTAGTAATCGTTAATAAGTGCTATTATGTCGTATTTTCTGGTCTTATGAGAAAAAATGTGGCATGAGTATCCCGTTATCATTACATTTCTGATCAGCCAAGTACTATTTGCTTAGGTAAAAGATAACGTTGAGAAAGATCTGGAAAAAAATGAAATTTGGTATTGAGAGCATTTATACACCAGTGTTTCCCATGTTTGCTGATACTGGCAATCTTAACCCATCCCCGACGGGGGAATTCTAGCCTTGAATGTCCAAATGCCGGGGCGTTCGAATTATTAGGCCTAAATCAATTGAATGGCTGGCACAATACTGTGCCGCCCGGCCACTGGGCTTTTGAATGCGCGGTACACATGCTGTACCACCCGTCCAGAGAGGGTTAATAAGATGTATTGTCAATTTCCCAAAATTTTGAAATCTTTGCCTTTTCATGGATCTCAACCAGACACTAGAGTTTATCAGATTCAGGATATATACATTCCTTACACATGCTTTATACATGCTGCTAAAACTGCACTCAAGGAATCCCCCATAGAACTCATATGCTACTTCAACTTGGAATGTGAAAAGTGCTGTTTAGTCTTTCATGAGTGAAGGACATTTCATAAAACTTGACTTGTACAAGAAAGTGAGGAACGAAAAAGAAAAAGAAAGAAAAATCTCAGTTGTGTGAGTGTGAGTGTGCGTGTGTGAGAGAGATAGGGAGAGAGATGAAGGAAAAACAAAATAAAACCAATGACGCTGCTTACATTTTCCATACCATCCGCCAGCTGCCTCAAAAAGACCACCTGTGTCCTCGCACTCCTCATGACAGAGCCAAGCCACAAGCGGTGCCACATACTCAGGTTTTAACTGGTCGAACAAGTCTGCAATGTGAAATGAGCAGTTCAAGAGAGAGGAACTGAATTTATCAAAGGAGGGGCTTTTCATCATAAATTATCAGAGGTTTGAGCCCAACCATCTGTAAGTATTCTCCCTGTAATAGAAAAATCTCAATGCTTGAAACAGACTCAACTGAATATTTTATACTAAAAAAGTTCATTACAAAATTTTCAAATAAGGTTAAATAAAAAATAAACAATATTTGTACTGCAGTTTATAACCCAGAATATGCTAAACCAAATCCCAGAATAAAGAGCTTAAACATACCAGGTGGCAAGATGCCTTCCGTCAAGCGTGTACCGCCTACAGGAGCGATGGTGTTGCAGTGGATGTTATATTTCTGCCCTTCAATTGCGACTGTATTGCTCAAACCAAGGAGACCAAGTTTTGCTGCACTGAAATGGTATAGGTTTTCAAATTAGTAGGTATATGTGTGATTTGTTGCAATTATTATTTGTAAATAAAACATGTTTAAGACCTTGGTTTTTAGAAGTTTGTTCCTACTAAGAGCAGGTACATGTGGGAAACAATATCTGCCAAGACAAATACTTAGAATTACCATCTTTGTATTATTCTAAATGATCCTAAAACAAAAGTAACATTAACCCATTGCGGACAGGGCGTCTAACGACATAACTGGTCGTCAGGGCAGGCAGTCTATAACACTAGCGTCATCAGCAAAAACTTAAAGGCATGGGGAAAGGGTTTTCTC
>NW_028234418.1:9384512-9409512 GCF_977035675.1 Penaeus japonicus
TACTAAATACCACAAAAGTTGTATCGATGGATTCCTCTCAACCTCTACTATTCATGTATAGTGGAGATAATGCGTGCTTCCACCACTGGACCCAACCTTCAACCTACTTCGGGGCATATTTCGTATGCAAAATCTTAACCCATTTACCTTCTTAACTTTGCCTAGTTTTGAATTAAGCCCTAGCCAAGGGGGGGCTTTGCCCCACCTTGACCCCCCCCCCCCCTATTTCAGGCACTTCATGCAACATACCTTGTGTAAAATACCTTGATAACCATCATCCTCGCTCTGAAATTCAGACATGGCTGTGTTTATGTATTTACGTCTAGCGACAAGCTGTGGACTGGAAACCCCCGATGAATAACCTGCATGCGCTGTTATATTCTCTCGACAGATGGCGCAATATTCCCCATTGTTTACAGTATAATTATAGAGTGCCCTCTAGGTTATTTGTGGTCGCAGCATTTTCATCTACAGAACTAATTATGTGTCATAAGTATCATGATGTGACCTGAATAGGTGAGGCTCACAGGTGGGCGTAGCCCCCTCTTGGCAAAGACCGACTTCAAAACTAGGAAAAGTGTGGTAGGTAATTGTGGTAGCATGAAGTGCCTTAAGATAGGGGGGGGTCCAGGGGGGTCACCCCCTCCCCTTGGCTAGTGCTAACTTGAAAACTAGGTAAAGTTAGGTAGGTAAATGGGTTAAGATTTTGCATATGTAATATGCCCGGAATTGATATTTTACCCCGCAACTTCCCTGGTCTACTTCATGCTTTATGCGCATTATCTCCACTATATATGAATAGTAGAGGTTGAGAGGAATCCATCGATACAACTTTTGTGGTATTCAGTAACGTGGCGTTATTCAGAAAATTTATCAAGATGATAATGGTTCTCATTAAAAGTTGTGGATATATTAGCAAGATTTACCTAAACTGTATTTCTTTGCAAACTCCCCTTCCTTAAAGCAATCATATGACTTTGAACAGTAACCATGACAATGCATTATGCAACTAATAAAAAAAGGCCAACACGCCTGAACTTAACAGAAGCAATGCTCGAAAGTATAATTCGCTTTATCATCTTCCTACATAAACAATATCCACCTTCTGTTGCCTCATGCAATGAATCTAAATTCCCAAAATGACACTCCGAAAAATAGACATGAAGCAAACTCAAACATATACAAAACTAGACGAACACACCACACCAAAGAAAACTAAATCAAAATACCCATATAAAACCACGTCATATCATTCTTCCTCGCCCAAATCACGCATCAAACACTCACAAATACATATCTACACCTAAATTCCCAATTATATATACATACCGCCTCCAGCACCGGTGACAATGGCAACTTTCCCGTCAAACCGTAGCTTCGTATCCATCTTTGTTGACGCCGAACAGCTGACTGAGGATGGTCACTGTTGCCAGAAGCCTTACGCCGCTGAGACCCTTCGAGATAATTTTTTTTCTTTTTTTATCTACTGCTGGCCTAAAAGAGTAGATTTTTTGTTTATCTTTTATGTAATTTATATCTTTTCTTGTTAGATAAATTTCATAATTTGTTCAAGTTTTTTTGTCAGGTGACATCACATACATACTTATGACATATTACATATTTATCACGCAGCTAAAAATCATAAAACATATATGATAACTAATTTTTTTTATATATCTATCTGTCTCTTTACCTATTTACATATATCATTGCTACAAAATATCTTTCTAAATCATGTGGCATTCATTCATAAACAACTTCGTGATCAGTGTTACCAAACATTACCCATTACACGATGACCCTCAACTCATAGCAGAGTATTACCAAAGGCATTCATCAACACCATTTACATCGCAACTCCTATCCACCAAGAACATCAATTCACAAAGGTCGCCTCCACGTGCCGGATCTTGGAACCTAGAACTCTTAATCAGAATGATATAAGCAAATAATAGACGTTATCTATGAGTTTCAAGGCCGCCCTCGGATGCCCGGGTTCAAAGATTAGCTGATGGCACCTCTCCGCTCTATTCTTCATATTCTTCAGATATAGGAAGAATACATGAAACTATTATACCATGAGTCATTTGTATCTTTATGCATTCATACGGACATATGAACACAGAAGGATTTCAGTTATGAAATATCCTACCAATGAGACTGCTATTGTTAGTGATGCTAAATCATAACAAGACAGATAAATGATTATACTGATTATCATTATCATTGTTATTATCGTTACTATTATTGGTGATAGTAGTATCCCCATCATTTTATTTTGTATCATTATTATCACTAGTACTATTTTTTATCATTACTATCATTTTCATTATCATTATTATCATTATCAATATTAACATTATTATTGTTAATATTATTATCATTATCATCATTATTATCCTTATGATTATTATTATCACTATTATTATCAATATCATTATTTCTACTATTATCATCATTATCATTATTGTCATCATCATTATCTCTATTATTATTATTATTATTATTATCATTGCCATCATTATTGTCATCATTATAATTATCATAATTATCATTTTTACATTATCATCATTATTATCATTCTTGTATCATTTTCTTTATCATTATCAATATTGTCATTATCATCATTATTATCATTCTTATATCATTTTCTTTATCATTATCAATATTGTCATTATCATAATTATCAATAAGGGTAATAAAAATAATGTCATTATCGTTATCATTTTTATTGTCTTTATTATCATAATCATTATTACCAACATCATCGATATTATTATCATCATTATAATTGTAGTTATCATCGTTATCATATTTATTGTCATTTTATCATTATCATTACCATTGTAATTATTATCATTAATAGCAATCTTATCATCATTATCATTATTATTATTACAGTTATCAGTATTATTATTATTGTTCTTGTTATCATTATTACCCTTGCTATTGTTGTTGTTGTTATTATTATTATCATCATTATCATTATTATTACCATGGTTATCATTATTATAATTATCATCACTATCATCAATCATTATTAGAATCATTATCATTACTAGTACTATAATTATCATTGTTATTGTTATTGGCTATTACCAGTACCATTATCATTATTATCATCAATGCAATTATGATTACTGCTATTATCATCAACGTTATCATTGGTATCATCATGTATGTGTTTATATATGTATATATATAAATGCGCACACACACACACACACACACACACACACACACACACACACACACACACACACACACACACACACACACACACACACACGCACGCACATATATATATATATATATATATATATATATATATATATATATATATATATATATATATATATATATAAATATATGTATGTATATATACATATATATATATTTATTTATTTATTTATTTATTTATTTACAAACACACGCACTTACAAACTTGTATATGCGTGTGGTATATTCTAGCACCTTTTGCCAGCCTCCCCCAGCCATTGGACGCAAGCAGGCAAGCGAGGTGGTCTGCTCCTCACCTCACGATGACAATGTTATCTTTTCGCCAGTCTTTTGATAAGTAGAAATTCCCGTTTTAGAATTGATTTTGTAAAATCATTTTCGAATATCAATAATACACTGTTTATTTGTTTATTTTTTATCCCCTATTAAGAATAAAATATGTATATATATATATATATATATATATATATATATATATATATATATATATATATATAACGGAAAGACAACAAAACTACATCGGTGTTAAATAAATTTTATAATCACGAATATAGGAAAACCTTTATCAATTTCACACACAATGAAAAAAATCAATTTTTTCCTTTGATTCGTCGCATACAGTTCCCGGTTGAACATAAGTCCAAATCCATTTTTTTTTTTCTAAAACTTAATCTCTTAACATCAGCTGATAAGAGAGAACCCATGATAGTTCAAGCTCTTACGAAGATGAAATTACATCTCTGATCAAGATAACATTTACTGTTATTTTGTTATCATTGTTATCCTTATCACATGTTGTTGTTGTTAGTCACAATACTGCTGGAAATTATATTGATTCCTTCATTGCTTACGAGTATACTTGTGTTATCATGATCATTAACATAACTATGATTATCTATATCAAAATAATTGTTAATTTTCCTTTTTTGCATATATGCTTGTTAATTCCTGTTATCACTGTTGTCATAATCATTATCATAGTAGTCGTTGTAGCAATATCATTAGCGTGACTTTGATAGTGGCGATATCAATGATATTAAGAGTAGTAATAATAACAGTTATCACTGTCATTTTTCTTCTTTCCTTCTTCTCATCATTATCATTACTTTATCATTTTTACCATATCATTATCATCCTTAACATCATTATTACTATCATTATTGTTATTATCAGTAATATTGTTACCATTATTATCATTATCAGTATTATCTTTGTGATTATCATGGTCATCATCAGTATGATGTTATCAGAATATCAATATCATTATCATGAGCATTATTACAATGACTTTTACTATTTACATTATTACCGTTATCACTATTAGGATGATTATTATCATTATCATTATTACTATCATTATTATCATATCATTATTACCCTCTTTATTATCATTATTATTATCGTCATTATTATCAATATTATTATTATCATTATCATTATCATTATTATTATCATTATTAATATCATCATTATTATAATTATCATTATTATCATTAGTAGCAGTAGTAGTATCATTATTATTATTATTATTATTATTATTATTATTATTATTATTATCATCATCAGTATTATTATCCTTGTTATCAATATCATTGTTATCATTATTATCATTATCATGATCACTATCATTGTTATTATTATAATCATTATAATTATTACTACTATCATTTTATTATCATCATTATTACTATCATATTTGCCATTATCCTCATGATCTTTTTGTCATTCTCATTAAGATTATGATTTTCAGTATCAAGGTTATTATCATCTGTATCATTATCATTATCTTTATCATCATCATTATCAATAACATTATTGTTATCATTATCCTTATCATACCCGATTAGCATTGTTGTTATTAGGTTTTAGTTTTCGTTTTCATTATCATTATCATTACCATTATCATGATCATTATCATATTATTTTTGTTGTTTTTACCATAACCATTATCATTATTACCAATATCATTATAGTTTATTATTATCATCAGTATTATTATCATCAGTATTATTATCATCATCATTATGGCCACGAGTTTTTTCTTTAGTCTTTTTTTTTTCTTTCTTTCTTTCTTTTTACTTATTTCCGCTTAGTTCTTGATTTTGGTGGTACTCATCATCGTCATCATCATAATAATCATTTTCATAAATGGTGGTGGTTGGAGTATTATTTTAAGTGTTATAATTATCATTATCGTTGTCAGAGATGGCGTCAGTATTATTCATTAAACGTCCTATGTCATTCTATAATTTATGATGTCATTAACATTAAAAAGATTCAATCACTCCCATTATTACTATTCTGACAGAGGATTATATTTTCATTATTAATTATTCATATTTTCCTCGTTGCTGTTTTTTTCTGCTGTTCTTATCTGTCACTACAATTATTATCATTGTTATTTTTACTATTATCATTGTCCATATTTTCATCATTATTATAAGCTTAATCAATTCAATCATCTTAATTTCTATATTATTCTATTATGTATAATATTTAGTGTCACATTAGAATGTAGAAACAATGGAAGCTTGGATTTTTATAAATATATTTTTAATTCAATATTTTGGAATTTCTGGGCATTTTTTTTTCCACATAAATCTTTCTATTTTCTGAAGGGGCACAAAGTATAAATATAAATGGGGTTGGGATTTTTTTTTTTTTTTTTTTTTTAATAACTGTTGGGTTCGACTTGGCATTTTCCTCATTTTTTTCCCCTTTATCTTCTTGTTCCTTACAATATGATGAATTTCTTTGTTATTCCTATTTTCATTAACGATTATCATTATTATTATCATCATGATTGTTTGTGTTTCTATCTGTGACCTTATTTTCTCTCGATTTTCCTGCTTTTTTTATGTCTCTCTCTCTCTCTCTCTCTCTCTCTCACACACACACACACACACACACACACACACACACACACACACTCACACTCACACACACACACACACACACACACACACACACACACACACACACACTCACACTCACACTCACACACACACACACACACACACACTCACACTCACACTCACACTCACTCACACACACACACACACACACACACACACACTCACACTCACACTCACACACACACACACACATACACATACACTCTTTTATCACCCATTTCATCACACAAAAAGGTTGCTAAATAAAAGTCACATGACACCTTTATTGGACATATATATTTACCAACGAATATTACAAATACATTATTAGCAATGAAGTGTGTCCAGGGCCATTCTGAAATAGCAAAACTTGGGATATTTTTTTTTTATCATCATCATACATCATTATTTTAAATAGAAAAATTATAGACAATATCTTTTAAAAGGGGTACGTGCTGGCTAAATGCAGATATAGTAGCCACATGGCATAACCTGCGATATTGAACGGAATACTGAACAAAAACCAATATTTTCAACGGTATTCTCAAAGTTTGTTCACTGACAAAGACGTGAGACAAGAAAAAACACTGCCAGCATTTGAAAGCATTCCAGAGGGATCTGTTGATAATAACGTTCAGCATTATTAACAAAAAGCAAAAACCCTCCGGTATTAATTATTTACATATATAACCTCCAAGATGTACTTGTCTCTTGTAACGACCTCCTTTACGATAAAGTCACTTTTTAAAAATCTCAAAAAAAAAGAAGAAAAAAAATTAGGCTGACATTGTGTTTATTGTGTGTGTGTGTGTGTGTGTGTGTGTGTGTGTGTGTGTGTGTGTGTGTGTGTGTGTGTGTGTGTGTGTGTGTGTGTGTGTGTGTGTGTGTGTGTGTGAAGATGCTTTACACATACTCTCACACACACTCATATACACATATATGTAAAAAAAAAAAAAAAAAAAAAAAAAAAAAAGTAAAAGTAACAATGTCCTGCTATTTCAGTTCAAAAACAAACACGTCATCATAACAAGGTGTATATAGAAATATGAACAAAAAAAAATCATTTGCATATGTACAATTAACAGAAAGGATCACACATTACTGCCTTGACGAAAGGAATATAGGTAATAATAGTAAAAAGGGAGTAATCAGGTGAACACAGAACACATGAGATTGTGGAGGGTGATGGGGGGGGGGGGAGCTCGGAGGGAGGGATGAGGGGGGAGGGGGGATAGGAAGAACACATGGAGGAGATCTGGGGGGGGGGGTAGAAGGAGGGGGAATAGAGGGGGGGAGGAGTGGACGAGGTCTTAGAAGAGCTACTGATGTTACTTCTTTCAAATAAATTAAATACACCCAATGATATCAGTAATAAGAAGAGAAATGACCATTTACAAAAAAAAAAGAACAAAACATTTCCTATAACCATTTCTAATCTTAGGTTGGTGTTTTATTATTTTTTTGTTTGCTTTTTGTTTGTTTTTATAATTGAATCATCATAATTTTTCCCTTAATCATTAATATAAGGTTGGAGTGGAGGGGGCGGGGGAAATTCGTGTCTAATCTACAATTTGCAACTACTATAAGAATTACGGTCTATATCAGTGTGGTGAAAACTACCCAATCTTGGTGAGAGTAAGACAGGCTCTTTTATATTAGTAAAATATTTAAACGGAGCCACAAATATACATCATATATGTTCATTTAAACACAACCAGGCGTGGTATACATTTTTTTTTTTTAAAGCATGAGGTAGGAGAGTCGGTCAGCCATGAAGTGTTGGCTTATATTTTTTTTTCATGATATTTTTTTGTCTGCATGGAGATTGCATGCATGGGTAAGGTGATGGCGGGGGCATTTAACCTCCTCGACAAAGATTAAATGAAAAACAAAAACAAAAAACAAAAACAAAAAACAAAAAAAGGAATTCCAGATCACCATTACTTTTTTTTCCTATTCCTATTAAAAAATTTAAAAAATCGTCGGGCTTCTTTCTTGATGTGACCTTCAAGTGTCTAATCTTTTCGAGCATTTTCTTTCGTTTACATTTTCCCCGAATATTCCAATCGCACACAACAAGTGAGAAGATGAGCGATCGGATACAGGAAACGTAAATCAAAGGTCAAAACTTGCAAAAAAAAAAAAAAAAAAAAAAAAAAGTCCCTCTCTCTCTTTCTTTTTGTTATGTCTCTATCAAACCATTTATCCAAATTAATTTCAATATCACCCGTTATGAAATCTTATTAAAAAAAGGTGTATGGGAAGATGAAGTCGGGAGAGGATAGATTAGGTTAGGTTAGGTTAGGTGTACTGGGGGGGAGGGGGGTAGTGGTGGGTAAGGTAGGGTAATAATGTGGTCATCAAAACCACAAGAGTTCTCAAGTGATATACACGAAACACATCCCTTAAAATTGAGCATAATTGCATTGCAAGGTTCGCAAAAGAATGCCAGGTGACGGATTGATTCGGGGGGCTTACCAGGGATGGAAAAGGAGGAGGAGGAGGAGGAGGAGGAGGAGGAGGAGGAGGAGGAGGAGAAGAAGAAGAAGAAGAAGAAGAAGAAGAAGAAGAAGAAGAAGAAGAAGAAGAAGAAGAAGAAGAAGAAGAAGGAGAAGGAGAAGGAGAAGAAGGAGAAGGAGAAGGAGAAGGAGAAGGAGGAGAAGGAGAAGGAGAAGGAGAAGGAGAAGGAGAAGGAGAAGGAGGAGAGGGAGAAGGAGAAGAAGAAGAAGAAGAAGAAAAGAAGGAGGGTGAGGAGAAGCAGGTGGGATACAAGAAAAAAAAACTAGCCGAAGGAGAGGGAGAAACCGAAAGAACAAGGGTAAAAGGGAAAGGAATGCAGGAGGAAAAGGGAAGTGGTTGAATGAAGTAATCAAAAACTGCTTCACCAAAAAACGGCATCAACTTTTAGAAGATCAAGAAGGTTCCATGACTAACAAAGAGACGTTCCAATATTTTTCAATCAGTTATTGAGCAAAAGGCTTACAGAAGAAGGCGTTTACACTACGTCGTGGCCCCTCATCTTATAAACGAGTTTCATTTTTATGCATTACTGGTCTTTTCATCTACATGATTCTAAGCCAAAAGAAAGAAAAAAAAAAAAACAATGTCGGAACACAAGAAGTTATCACATTTTTTTTTTTTTTCATTTTTTCCTCGTATACATTTTCTTTATCTTCTCTCCAACTTCTGTAAGGTCACCCTTAAGATGGAGGGCCACTACTGACATTTGGCACGGTCTACAGACATGACTAATTACTACTTATTTTGATTATAATGCGTTAACCTGAGTTGCGTCTGCTTTGAGTCATTTGAGGAAGGGAGGGTACAGGATGAGGCCAGCGAATTTCAACCCTTATTTTCTCAACACCCCGAGTGAAAAAAAGAAAAAAAATCAACTTAATCTCTCTACTTTTCCCCATTTTCAACAATTTGGCTGAACTTGCAATATGTGGCTAATAATTCTTGTTTTTCCTTGTTAGATTAATTTTTTATTACTTCATTCGTTACAAGGGGCGAAGAATAATAAGGTTTGAAATAGCTAGAGTGATCACATATATGGCGTGATGTGTATAGGCCGCTCTTAAGTCCTCACAGGTCATCGCGAGGTACTGCAGGATTTTCATGATTTTTTCCTTTCTTGCAGGAAAATGAATAATGAACGACCCTCTCCATAGAGCTGTGAATCATGCGATAACGAATGGCAGGATCAACCATGAGGCTTAGGTCTATATTGCACTTAACTGATGGAATTCTAGGGAAAAAAAAGACAACAGTTCTTTACATCTTAGAACTGTTACACTGAGAGAAACCGATCTGAAATGTACATCATACTGCCAGTGCTTTAAGTCCATCATAAAACCCTACATCCTACAATGACTAACATCTGGCCTCTATAGACTCGATTCTAATACAACTTTGTACAGAAACACTCCAATTGGCTTCTGGAATACCCGTGAGAAGAAAAATGAAACTTATTTAAGGGGTGACTTAAGAAGTTTGAACAATAGATCTGCCACGAGCCCCTTACCTATAAATATCGGGGGGTGACTGTAGTAGTGTGGGGTGGGAGGGTGAGCGGGCAAGACTTAGATATAGTACATGTAGACTGAGATTTGATAGGCACTGAAATTAGGAAATATTTCAGTTCTCTGTTAATCTTCTTTTTACATTTAAAACATATGGTTCTCTACGTTGCAGTCCAGACATGGCTGACACGTTTAAAGACTACCCACCCCGTGCGATAGTGGATTAAAAAAAATAATGTATCCAAGTCGAAAACTCCAGCAAGAAGGATACCATTCTCCTAAAATCACAAATTTTCACAGACTTCCGCCACTCTTGCTGGAGCCTCGTAGACGAGGACTAAGTCAAATGACCTCCGGATCAACATTTGCAGATCAAAGTATCCTATGGAGGTTCCAGGGCAGTATAAGAATAAGTACAACTACACAACCAATATATAACAAGTGTTGAGCATTCGTCATACACGGAGGCAGCAAAGAGTCGACAGGGGGAGGGAAGGGGCGGGGCGAGAGACTGCTTGGACAAAATCAGTTTAACCAAAAAAAGCTATATCTATGTCACTTAAAACTCAGATGATGTCATTTTCTTTTTTCTTTTTTTTTCTCTCTCTTTCGCCTGTCCCTTCCTAAGGCCCCTGGCTATCATTGCACCATCCGCTACTGGTTCAACAAAGTCTTAAATTCAAAGGTATGTTCACTGCTACATATTATTCTGTTTGTCTGTTCAGGTGAAGTGACTACACAGTGGTTGGCTAATATATGCATAGTCTTATCATTCAAAGTAGTGATACATGAGTGCTAGCATTTCTTCGGTACACAACGCAAGGAACATGAGGAGCCAGAGATAACTAAAATAGGAATTACAATGAAAAATTTCCAAAAAAATAGATAGAGAAAAAATGCACAGTCAGTCATATAGAGTGATTTGTGTCTTTTCTTTCGGCCAACTTTCTTTGTTTTTCTTTCTCTTTGCTGGATTCATTTTCCTGGAGGAGCATGGAGTGTCTTCACTGATCGCCTCAATTGCATGGGATATGAACCATATTTCATTTTTCCTTTTCGAGCACAAAAAGCAATACAAGAGAAAACACTTTCGATCTTTGTAGCAACAAACCGGTTTGGTGGTTTGATTCTGAACGAACAACCTAATTGGTCGATATCTCGAAACTCAATGCAACGAGGGTTCTCATTGGTCACACTCCATTGGGAAAGAGACCGCGAACACAAGAAAAGACAAACCGAGTTCTTGACGACTGAACTAGGCCTATATTTTTCTGACTGGTGTTTGTACTTTAATCCCCGAGTTTTGTGAAGAGTCCCTGATATTTAAAAAAGGAAAATGCACACATGATCAGTTACCTAATATTCCTCTAGAGAGAAGGGCATAATGGAGAATGAATACCAAGTCTTTTACCACATTTCACTTCAAAACTTGCTGTTCTTTTCAATTTTTGTTTACCACAAAGAGTGAACCAATCATTTCACTTGTTCAAATTTAATTTGCGAAAATGCAATATGCATTTTTTTTTCTCAATGGCCTTATTGATGTTTTAGATGTAACTACAAGAATTTCCTACGTTCAAGTACATTCTGATGTTGGCATTAGCGCACGTCTGACCAATATGAATTAATATCTTGTGTACAAAATGCACTGCAATTTACTGGTTATTAATCATGAACCATGCACGCTAACTGCAACAGAGTGGTAATCAGGTAATCATTCCTCTTGAAAAAAAGAAGAAAAAAAACAACTGAAGACGTCATTTGCCTGAACATCCAAGCAGATGGAAACTTTGACTAACCTTTTTCAACTTCTATTTAACACTTTGCTTTTACTCCTAGTCCATCTGTGGTGTTCTTAGTCAAACAGCATCCTCAGAAACCCGAATCTCAGTCGCTTGGATAATATCCAGCTGATATCCCTTTTTTTCCCTAATGACAGATATATTCATATATGGATCAACTATACATAATGATCTCTCCTACAGACTCATCTACTTTCTATTCATTATTCATGAGCAGTCTTATATGCCTTATATTAAACCTTTGACATGTGTAGTCCATGGGTAAAACTATTGTACATTCCTGCTTGTGGATAGCATATACAGAATGGATATCGTTGTAGTTAGGCGGGCGGGCGTGAAGGCCTTTTCAGGTCAAGTCGAAGATTCACAGTCATAACCATCATTTAAAAGTATCCTTTTTCTCTTGTTTTTTCTCTTCTTTTTTGAGATGAAATAAAAAAGCCAAATTCACAGTCTTTGAAATCCAAACACAGACAGACATATACAAACATAGGAGTCTAGTTGTACACATTTTATTGATGATATTACAAACATGACTGTGATATCTCCATGACATGTCAAAACCCGAGCACACCCGCCCTCCTGTTACTCAAAAATAAATGGTATACAACATTCTGTTTTGTTTTTGTATTTTTCTTTATAGGGTGCAAAGTATTCGTTGATGATTTAACAATACAACAGTATATATAACATGTAACAACTTAGCCAAAAAAATAATAATGAAAGATTTCGGCAGGAGGTTCATAATTTTTTTTTCTTCCTTTTGTTTACATTTTTTTTTTTTGGGGGGGGAGAGGGGGAAGGGCTAGATAAGTGTGAGATTCAGAGAGCAGCGACCAAGAATTAGCGAAGGATATTCTTTTTGTTCTTGCAAGCATTATGAATTCTATCGGCGCGAGAGGGCACGAAGGAATAAATAAATAAATATAAATAAATAAATAAATATATATATATATATATATATATATATATATATATATATATATATATATATACATATATAAACAATAATACTGTGAAAAAAAAAATCAAATTCTGTAAATATTACTCTATCCGAAGCTCCGAATGGGATACGAGCTTATGCAAAAGGAACGTGCCAAAGGAACAAAGGAAGAAGTGGAGGGAAAGGAGACTGCAAAACATAGCAATGAAAGCCACTTTCGTTCCAACTATTGGTCTTTGTTCCTTTTTGTTCATCGCTGTTCCACCTCTCGCTCCGACGTACACAAAGGAATCTCCGTTCAACTGTTCAGGTTACAAAGTTTGTACCATACTCATAAAATCGTTTGTACATTTTGAATAGGATTGGTTTCACACAAGAGTACATGACAAATATGAAGATTATTTTTTTTTTCTTTTCTTTCCAAAAAAATCACAAACGTTAAAAATAGGTGCTGTTATCCGATATGATATATATGAAGGAGTGGAGTCTGGGAGGTGAGGGGAGTGGGGGGGGGGGCAACACTGGGTTACTTGTACCCTTTGAACACTTGGTACAGCAGAGGTGAGCCAATCCAGGCAAGAAGAAAAAAATATGGTATCCCTTTGCATACATCTTGTACAGGGACACCACATGACATCATGGTGGTAAATGCGTTGCTATTTGAACATTGGTGAAATATACACATACATACACATTCATTTAATTACATACGGACATTTCCTCTTCTTATGTATTTAACTTTACCGCTCTCAATCTCTATATTCATGGTTCAGAGCATCAACATCGAGGCAAAAAGTTCTTCAACATCAAAATTCAAGAAATAGGAAACGGTTGGGGAGGTTATATACTGAGTCTATGGATATAACGCACACTCACGCACATACGCACAGTTACACCACACTGGTTTTGACACACGATAGCCTTATACCTCGCTAAATATACGTCAGAGTGTTGGAAATAAAATGGGAAAATCCTGGTTGAAATTTCTGACTAATGATTCTTTGTTTTGTTTTTTCACACGCTCGGTGAGAAAAATAAATACAAAAAACTGATTTTCTGAATTATAATTTCTACTGAATTATTTTCCTGAAAAGAGAAACGTTTGCGTAAACATTTCTTATGGTGGTAAGAGTTTTTTTTTTTCTTCTGATTTGCTATGTCATTTTTTTCTTTCTTTCTTTCTTTTTTGTTCTTTCTTCAATCTTGCATATGCTGCGCCCCCTTCATGTTTCATAGCATTCGCTCAGTTTCCCCCTTTTCGAACCAAGTGAACGAACCCTTTGCGCAATCTTTCGCCGTCGTCTCAATTGCATGACTTGTATTTCATTCAGTCAATTAGTATTCAATTTAATCACGTATGTGTTTTTCCAATATGAATGCCACACTCCCAGCACTCACGAATCAGGAAGGAAAATTATGTGGTGAAATCGGCAACTGTGGAGGATTTATAATCGAACACATGATTGAGACATGTTGTTCTTGGTGCATGTGGTTCCCGCGTTGTCGGAAACGAAAATGTGCATGACTGAAATTATCATTATGAAAGATGATCAATCTATCAATAATCAGATTCTCAGTTGGATGAGTACCCAAAAATAGAATAATAATAATAATAAATAATAAACAATCACTCATATGAATAAATAATGATAAACAATAATTGATACTAATAACACTAAGAATAACAACTGTCATAAACTATCCTTTGCATAATCCTTAAATCCTCGTCGCGCTATCAGGATCAACAACAGGAGCTCTCGATCACGTCACGAAATCAAAATGCTTGCACGTATACCGCCAGTTCCTTAACAATTTCACAATCACAATCACAATCACTTGTCTCCCCCCCTAATAGCGATCTGGCAGGCTGTTTTGGCGGGCGCACACCCCCCCAAAAAAGATTTCTCTCCTTCGATACACAATACAGAACCTCATGAAACAAAGACACCTTCACATTACGTATATCGTTCATACAGTAGATACTACTGACCTAAACCCTATGGATACTTAACAGTTACGATCGTATACCATGCACTTTACAGTATAATTAGAACGTATATTAATAGTAATTTTGTAGACTACCAAACATTCGTATACATGAGTAGTGTCAAAGACCTTAACGATAAAGTAAAAACACCGGTAGTAAATGCTGTTTTTTAAGCTTTTTTTTCTTATTTATTTTTTTACAATTGAATCCAATTCTTTTTTTTTTACCGACCTGGACATCCGACTGTTATTTGCTCTATGGTATTTTGGTCTTGAAAAGTTTAATTTTTCTTTAGATTAACTTCCCCTATATTTTCGGGGATGGGAGAGGGAGAGAGAGAGAGAGAGAGGGAAAGAGTGTGCGTGTTCTCAATTGCGAGGAAAATGTGCCGTAGAAAGAGGGGAAAGAGAGGAAAAAAATCACATCTATAAATATGGCATCTAATGTCTTCTTTGTGAAATAACTGAAAACGGTCTAATGTTATTGGAAATATTAGAGAGTTAAATAGATAGAGATAGAGGTAGAGACAGATATATAGCTAAATACAAAATAGATATTTAGATATTTAGATAAATAGATATATAGATAGAGATAAATAGATATATAGATAGAGATAAATAGATACAGAGAGACAGAGTGAGAGAGAGAGAGAGAGAGAGAGAGAGAGAGAGAGAGAGAGAGAGAGAGAGAGAGAGAGAGAGAGAGAGAGAGAGAGAGAGAGAGAGAGAGAGAGAGAGAGAGAGAGAGAGAGAGTGAAAAAGAAAGAAAAAAAAAGAAAGGAAGAAATAGAGAGGGAGGAGAAAGGAAGTCGACCATCGAGAAGGGCCACTTGAAGGGCCCAAAAGCGAACCAAAATCCCAGTCTTCTGTCCAGGCCGAAATGCACCAATTTCTTTTTTAGTCCATCTGTCGAACAGTATGTTTTTAAGGGCAAGGACCCGATGCCCGTGGAAGGGGAAACGTACAGATTAAAGGGAGAAAACAAGTGAATTTCGAGTGGTTCTGTTCAGCTGATTCTCGTTGCACATGACACCTCTGTTTGTGTGTGTATGTGTGTGTATGTGTGTGTGTGTGTG
Source organism: Penaeus japonicus (assembly GCF_977035675.1). NCBI lineage: Eukaryota > Metazoa > Arthropoda > Malacostraca > Decapoda > Penaeidae > Penaeus > Penaeus japonicus. Next base: position 9,400,479 of record NW_028234418.1, read on the forward strand.
TGTGTGTGTGTGTGTGTGTGTGTGTGTGTGTGTGTGTGTGTGTGTGTGTGTGTGTGTGTGTGTGTGTGTGTGTGTGTGTGTGTGTGTGTGTGTGTGTGTGTGTGTGTGTGTGTGTGTGTGTGTGTGTGTGTGTGTTTAAAAAAAAATAAGTGATAAACTAAATGATAATTACCGATCATTTAGAGATGAAATGTTGCAAGCTGACCATGGAGGAGGTGAAACAAGGGGAAAAAAATCTCCTCATTCATCCTCAACAATCCAAAAAGCCATTTTTTTTATCCAAAAAAACAAGACTTTACATCAGAAAACAGAACCACACTGTCACCAAACCTCAAAAAGCATTTCATCATTTTTTTGTATTTTTTTTTCCTTTTTTTTACTGAATCACAAGTCCAATCATCAAGTTTTACATTCCCCTATCCTAACCGGAATTTTTTTGGAATGTCGTACAAAACAGACAAACATCAAGTCATTTGCAAGAGATGTCCAAAAATAAACTATGGAAATATGACATTCACGGTATCAAGTGAGCGATATTTCTTTCATCATTTTTCCAATCTCTTTTCGTTTTTCTTTATCGTTTGAATTGGCATGTTATACACAAAACCCTTTAACAAACATTATACAAAAAAGTTATATAGGCAGTCCTTCATAGTGGTGAATATTAGAAAAAAAAGCATACTAGGTACGGGCTTAAAACAGCATTTGATTCGTTAGAAATATTTCACTGTAGATAAGAGCTGTTCCATCAGATCACAGTTTAAAAAAGTCTGTATCACAATAACGCGATATTTCCAGCGAGAGCTTGAAAGGAGGGGGGAGGGGGAGCGGAAGGGGATACTTGACTAATGTTGTTTTTTCTTCTTCTTTTAACTATTATTACTATCATCAGTATTATTGATTGTTTTTTTAGTAACTGTATCTGAGTGTGATAAGTTAGTGTAATTGTACTACCAGAGGCAATCTACTAAATGGATACAATTTTACGTAACCTGTTGGATTACAATTTCTTCTTCTACTTCAGCTTGACATCCATATTAATCCCAAAACCACTTCAAAAAAGGCAGACAAATAAAGATGAAATGTATATTACTCTTATTAATTTAATGCCTCGCAGTACATCATCAACAGCGCCACACAAACCTCATTACTTGGAAACGGAAGCTAATTTCAACACGTCCCTTGTGGTTACCGGTAATGCTGCCCGTTTTCTCTCTCGGAAATCCCGCCCTTGCGTGTTCTTGCGTGCGTGCGCGTGAGTGTGTGTGTGTGTGAGTGTATATGTGCCTATATCTAACCTTTTCTTCACTGTTTTTTTTTCCATAGAGGTTTAAATATCGTCTTGTCTACCTACATGTACGTCTGTATCCCTTGGCCCCGCCCTTCCCCCGACCTCTCAAGCTCCTCCTCCCTCATGACGTCACACCAGATATTGCGCGTCCTTACCTTGCTTTGTCTTAGCCTACTAGCCTTGCCTGCGCCGGCAGCTCATATGATCCGAAAATCAAGCCAATAACTTAAGAAATATTAAATAAACAGATTTACACGCAGGGAAAACCTTTGATATTATTTACAAAAACTTCAAAAAATCTAACACGAGTCATTTTCTTTTCTCGCAATGAGACTCGAAGAAGTCAAAAATCAAAAGCTTTCGACTGCTTTCTTACAAACAATTAGAAGCTAACCTAAAAGAAAAAAAAACTTAAAAATAGGACCCTGTTTTTAAAAACCCAGAATAAAACTGGAGTAAGACATATAGAAACAATTCTAATTATTGACTTTATGATGACTAAAATCTGATAATACGTTCATGGTAAATTCAAATAAGGAAGGAACAAAAATCTCTTATTTCTTATTGAGTAAAAAGAAAAGAGAAATATATGCCTGATGAGCAAAAAAATGAAAAGGAAAAAATCATATTGCAGTATTTTTTTTTATTATTTCTCTTGTATCAAGTTGAGAGAAAAATGTTGCAGAAACGCCATTATAATAGTTATAATAATATAAAATAATAATGATAATAATAATATAGATGATAATAAATAAATGTAACATGTAACAACACACGTAAAAAAAAGAAAGTAAAAGAAAAGAAGAAAAGAAGAAGAAGAAAAAAAAAAAAAATACACGTCGATTCTTATGAGCAAAGTCAACGCAAGTTTCGCTCTCACACAAGCAAGCAAGTTCCTGGCATCGCTCGAACGGATCCCCAGTCAAGCTCAAAGGGTTGTGACTCCCTTTTGTCGTTGGTTTTGGTTGTTTTTTAACTTTCTTGTGTGTTATTTGACTTTTTGTTTCACTTGTGTGTGTGTGTGTGTGTGTGTGTGTGTGTGTGTGTGTGTGTGTGTGTGTGTGTGTGTGTGTGTGTGTGTGTGTGTGTGTGTGTGTGTGTGTGTGTGTGTGTGTGTGTGTGTGTGTGTGTGTGTGTGTGTGTGTGTGTGTGTGTTTTAGATGACTTCTCTGAACTGTTTGTTTGTGTATCATGTGTTGAGTAAACAAAAGTGAGTCACAATTCCTCTGATCCTGACACTTCAACCGTATCTATATATATATACGTTCACAGATAGTAAGCCTGCCACAGAGATGTGCTGACATGAACTTTCTTTCCTTTTCCTTCAAAATCATATTGATTGAGAACAGTGATGATACCAAAACAGTGAGACACCTCGATTTCGAATCATACAGCCGATATAATAATTTTTTTTTCAGATTTTCTTTTGTCTATTTTCTAGCCAAACTGATATCAACTGTACAACTCCACAGATTTTTAGTTTAAAAAAATGCAACGTTAACGGACCTTGTTTTGGTCAACACCTTAAATGCTAAATCGATGTATTTCTCTCTCCACAGTTGTATCATAATTTTACAAAGTTCTTACGAATAAATGCAGACTTTTTTTTGTTATTTGGATGGTGTTTTTTTAGCCGTGATTGTGTCGCTCGGCATATATATATATTTTTTCTTCCAAAGGGAAAGTAAAACGATTCAATAGCAGTGCGAAAAAAAATGAAACAAAATCGCCCAAAAAACAAATTACTCTAACTTCTAAAAAGTCTTCCTTTCTCTGCATCATGCCATGCACAACTTTGAAAAACCCAAATTCTTCTTCCTCTTTCTTTTCTCATCATTTTTTTTTTACTTCCCTCGTCCCTTGCGGCAAGGGAGAGTCAGAAGGAAGAGCCATCAACAGGAGGCCAACCGACAGAGCGTGCCACTCGGCTCTCTCATGCGCTCGGCACTCTCTTTTGTTATCATCACAGAAACATGTCACAGGGATTGCGTTCCATCATCGCGTTTTTATGATTCGCTTTGTTATCATCATCGTTACAGGCGGTTTCTTTGCTTGCTTGTTTTTCATTTACCTTCTACTTTGGGGGCAAATTTACTTCCATACCATAACGAGTTCAATTGTATATAAAAAAAAAGTCGATTAAAAAAAGATCTGACATTAAGATATAAACAATTTATTATTATCATCATCGGTATTAATTTCTTTCTTCTTTTCTTCAATGTCGTTCCTTCCTCTTTTTTCTTTCCTTTTGTTTTGTTTTCCTTCCTCCAGACCGCATTCAGGATTTCCTCTTTGCTTTCTTAAAAGGGGGGAGAGGACTAAAAATTTTCCTTCTTCCTGAACAAAGTCAACCTTATCTAGTCTTTGTGGGGGAACTGGCTTCATCTGTCCAATTCCATACCACTCGTATACTCGAAAAAAAATTTGAATGTTCTATTATCTACCATAATATCATACACACTGAAATATAACATAAAAAAAACGCAACAACAACTTATAAACATCATTCTCACATTAGTGTCCATACTAGAACTATGCATTCATAAAGAAAGTAAATCTGAACATATATAGATTTATAATTCTGATCGTATACTATTTTTTACCATAACAGGTCGACTCATATCTTTTGAGCGACCCTCGTATACAACTGTCCTTGGTTTTGGTGAGGTATTTTAGTATACATCGAGAGCAAGTAAAGACTGCATACTTACAACTATGGATACATTCTCTAAATCTTGAAAATGGTGAGTAACACATGGGGTACATTTTGATTACCATGGCATAACACAGATGGGTCAAGACGGCACGGGCGAGGGAAGGGTGGTCGGGGGTTGCGGGATGGGGTGGGGGGGGGGGCGACAGCCTTTTTTCTGCCTTGGTGGAGAGAGGGAGAGAGACAGACAGACACACAGCAGACAAGACCCGTCTTGATTCGGGTGGTGAAACTGCGAGTGTCCTTTTTTTCTCAAGTTTCCTCCCTGCTCCATCTTTTCGCCACCACTGGTTTCGGTCCCCCTGTCACCCTGCCCCGCGTGCCGCCTCGACATATCCACCACTCTTAAAGGTCTCCCCGAAACGTTCAACACCGGGAGACACTCACAGACAAAAGACTAAGTCGACTTCTCCCGCTCAGACTCAATGAAAGGACAACTTCTCTCTAGGGCTGCGGCTTCCAACCCGTCTTGCTTGCGGTTGGCGAGCTTGCGTCTAGCTTGCCTGTGGAGGAGCTTGGTAATGCCCAATGTGACCACCTTCTTTCACTTCACTCCTCACGAAATCACGGCCTTCAAGCACTTGGCCAGCTCACTTTCTGTTCCTTGCAAGCAAGACGTGTTCGCAGGCGCCCTTTCTAACACTGTGTGAGCCGTTGAAAGGCGGGATATAACCTGAGGTGAGCCCACCAGTAGACGCTGAAGGCAGTCCGGAATTGCAGGCGGTGGTTGCGCTGACATCCAAGAGCAAACTCTGCTTCTGTTCGAACTCCTTCCTGGAACTCGGACGTCGCCTTCAACCCCCTGAGGACTAAGAGAGGTCACAACCCTTGCTGGAGGTCAGTTCCTCGACGGGAGACGAACTACTGAGACTGACTGGTCCTCGAGACGACCTCCAGATAACCTGAGTGCAATGAAGATGGCGCTGACTAAGAGGCGCGAGCCGGAAAGAGATCCTGCGACTCGGCCCAGCACTGGCCATTTGAACTACGTGCCTCGACGCCAGCGTGGCAGGTGACTTCACTTCGACCTGCGCCCGCCGCCGCCTTAGGCCCGCTCCTCGATCTCGGGTCTCTTGGGTATGAGGGACTCCGTGTCGGTGAGGTCGAGGGGCTTGGCTGAGGACTCTCCTGCGCCGTTCTCGTACATCTTGCGTCCTACCAGCGAGAAAGAGCCGAGGGCCGGAGTCGATCCCGGGGTCGGCGAGGACGACTCGTCCTCGTCGTCGATGACTACGGGAGCCCCCGAGGCCGAGTGGTCGTCGTCGTCGCTGGTGACGCTCTTGGTGAGCCTCTTGTCGTGCTCCTGGAGAGAGGAGTCTCTGGCGTCCCTGGTGGGCGGGTCGTGGGGCTCGGGCGGGGCGTGGGTCTCGCCGGTGCTGGTCTCGAGGTCGGTGCTCGAAGGAGAGGGCTTCTTGCTGGGCATGCGGCGGGGCACTGTGCTGATGCCCATCTTCTTGATCTTGTCGTACAGCGTTCGGGAAGGAACCTTGTACTTCCGCGAAGCCTGAAAGGAACAATTCATAAGATTCTGTGGTATATTAACTTTTATCAAGCATGCACTCCTCTTACCTCCATCACTTCTCTGTCTCAAGTCTAGACACGCCTTCTCTTCTGCTCCACTTTCCATGCAATTCTCTAACCTATTTCTGCTTCTACTACGCTACTCCCCTCTCTCGCTACACTACCCTCCTCTCCCCCTCCCCTCCCCCCTCCCCTCCCCCCCTCCTCCTCCTCCCTTCTCCCTCCTCCTCCTCCCTCCTCCTCCTCCTCCTCCTCCTCCCCCTTCCCCTCTCCCTCCTCCTCCTCCTCCTTCCTTCCTCCTCCTCCTCCTCCTTCCTCCTCCTCCTCCCTCTTCCTCCTCCTCCTTCTTCCTCCTCCACCTCCTCCTTCTCCTCCCTCCTCCCCCCCCCCCCCCCCCCCCCTCCTCTCACCTCCTTTCTCTAGACAGCTCTACTCCCCACTCCTCTCCCACGCACACACCCCTCCCGCCCTCTTCCTTCCTCCAGCCCCCCCCCTCCCCCCCACTCCGCCCCTCCTCCCCCCCCCTCCATCTCTGCCCGCCTCTTCCTCCTGTCCCCCTCTGAGCTGCTCTCCTCTCTCCCCCTCTTCCCACTCCTCTCCGCTCTCTACCCGCTCCTCCTTCTTCCATCCCCCTCCTTTCTCCACCCGCCCATTCTCCCCCTCGCACTTCGCTTCTCCCTCTCTCCCTCCCTTCCTCTCTCCTCACCTCTCCCTCCTCTCCTCCCCCTACCCCACCCCCCTCTCGTCGTGCCACCTTCCACTCCTACTCTCCGTTCCTCAAACTCCAGCCCCCCTCCTCCCCTCCCCCCCCTCCGCCCTCCCACCCTGCCTCCCCTTTTCCCCTACCCCCCACCTCTATCCCCCTCCCCTCCCACCACTCCGCACCCCCTCCCCCCCTCGCCCTCCGCCCTTCCACCCCACCCTTCTCCCCACCCTCCCAGAGGGGGGGGGGGGGGTCGCCCCCCTCTCCTCTCCTCCTCCCCCCCCCTCCCCCCTCCCCTCCTTCTCCCCTCCCCTCCGCCCGCCCCCCCACCCCCCTTTGCCCCCGCTCTTCCCCTCCTCCCAGCGCTCCCCCCTCCTCTCTCTCCTTGCCCCCTCTCATCCCCCTTCCCCCCTCCCCCCCTCTAGACTCTTTCCTCCCCCCTCCCCTCCCCCCACCCACCCCTTCCACCCCCCCTCTCCTCTCCCCCCTTCTCGCCACCTTTCCGCCCACCTCCCTCCCCCCCTCCCTATCTCGTCTTCTCCTCTCCAGCCACCCCCCGGTCCCTCCCCCTCGCCCCTCCTCCCCCCCCTCCTCGTCCCTCCGTCTTTCTCCCCTTCCTTCTCCGCCCCTCCTCCTTCCGCCCCCCTCTTCCTCCTCTCCTCGCTCCTCCTCCACCCCCCCTTCCCCCCCACCCCGCCGACCCCAACCCCCCTCCCCGCCACCCACTCTACCTCTCCCCCTCCCCTCTCCTAACCCCCCCCCCCCTCTACTCATTCGCTCCCCACCCCCCCCCTCCCTCCGTTTGTTCTGTTTCCCCCCCCCCTCCACCCTTTCCTCCCCTCTCCCTCTCTTTCCCTCCCTCCTACGCCTTCCTCCCCCCACTCTCTCCTCCCTACCACTCCCCCCCTCCGCCGTTCCCCTCCCTCCTCCCCCTCCTCGCTCCCATCTCCCCTCCCCTCCTCCTCCTCCTCCTCCTCTCCCCTCCCCCCTCCCCCTCCCCCTCCTCCTCCTCGCTCCACTCCCCTCCTCCCCCGGCCCCCTCCTCTCCTCCCTCCCCCCTCCCTCCTCTTCCCTCCCCGTCCCTTCTCCTCCCTCCTCTTCCTTCCCCTCCTCCCCCCTCTCCCCCTTCTCTCTACTCTCCCCTCTTGCCCTGCTCCCGTCCCATCTCTCCCCTCCTCCACTCTTCCCCTCCCCCTCTCTCCTCTTTCCCACCCTCCCACCCGCTCCCTCGTCGCCGTCTCTCCCTCCCCCGCTCCTCCCTCCTCCCCCCTCCCCTCTGCGTCCTCGCACTCCCCCTCCTCTCTCGCCTCCCCCCTCTCCTCCCTACCCCCCCCCTCCCCCCCCCCTCCTTTCCTCCTCCGACCGTAGCACTGCCATTCATTAAACTACACGAACCACCGAACCACAAACTCGAAACAGGACCCGACTTACCGATTCGAGTTTCGACTTTTCCTGCTCGTCTTCGCGCGAGATGTCGGACATGGAGCGGGATTCCTCGTCGTGCTGTTCCTTCTTCAGCGACAAACTGTACGGGGACTGTTGAGGGGAGAGCACAAGGAAGGTCATATTAGTCATAGGGAGACAATATCCAAGTCTATGGTCTTTATTTTTTTACGACTACAAGTGCTACTGTTACTAGTTTTGTATTTGTATTTTTGCGTGGCTATATGGATATACTACGTAGATAATGTGGGTATATTGCACTGGTCTTAACTGGATTTGCTCTTATCTCTAATCTATCTATCTATATCAAAATACACTTAGTAATCTTCACTAATGATCCCGGACCGAACGCGTATAAAACCCAGCGGGCAGAAGGGCACCGCGGCCCGAGTGGCGCCCATTCCGGAGGGCCTGGTGGGCGCACTTACCTCGAGGTGGTCGCGGTGGTCGTGGGGCAGCAGGTGTGGCACATGCGAGCTGAGGAGGCCGGGCAGGGGCATCATGGACGAGGCGAGGGACACGAGCGAGCTCATGTCGGGGCCGGGGAAGCCGTGCGTGTGTCCGAGGGCGGTGCGGAGGATGGGCGTGGGCGAGAGCATGGGTTCGGGCAGCATCTGCGGGCGCTTGCGCTTGTGGGGCGGCGAGTCGGGGCACGGTGGCGCCAGGTGCGGCACGGGCGAGATGAGCGAAAGGGGTGGGCGGGGCGGGTCCGAGTCCAGGCTGCCGGGGGTGTGCACGTCCCTCGGCTCGTGGGAGTCACGGGGGTCCCTCAGGGCGTCCCTGTGGGCGTCCCTCAGCGACTCTCTGTGGACGTCTCGCAGCGGATCGCGCAGGTGCTCTCTCAGGTGGTCCCTCAGATCGCGTGCATCTCCGCGGAGGTCGAGTTCACGGGCGTCTCTGGGGTCCCTGGGGTCAGGGCGGGCATCGCGGTGGTCTGGGCGTGGGGGGCGGGGCTGAGGGCGGTGCAGGGGGTGGCCGGGCGGGGGCAGGGCGTACAGCGGGGGCGTGGGCGAGGAGGAGCGCACCTGCTCGTGGCTGGACACTGGAAGGGGGGCGGGGCCGGACACCGAGGTGGGCGGCTCGACTCTGGAGCGCGGCGGCAGGTCCTGGAGGGCACGGGCGTCCACGGGCGTGGAGGGCGGGTGGGCGGCCTCGTGTGGCGGCGAGGGCGGGCGGAGGGCGGCGTTGGTCTCATTGCCGAGCTCTTCGACGAGGCCCTTGACCTTGAGGCTCTCGGCGACGCGCAGCAGGCCCTGGAGGGCGTCGTGCTCGATGTTGACCTCCCCGCGGTACATGTACTCCAGCAGCGCCCGCATGTCGCACGCCCGCACGTCCTTCAGCACCACGATGGGGTGGTTGGCCG
>NW_028234418.1:9414512-9422012 GCF_977035675.1 Penaeus japonicus
TTACTTCGCGCCTACGCTTCTCTCTCTTGTTATTTTTTCGCGGGGAAGGACGCGATTCTGGTTCGCCTTGCCAGGAGGGCCACGAAGGTTTTGCAAAGTCCTGCAACAGCGGGAAAGCGAAGGAAAGGGGACGGTTCGTCGAACGATCGCGGGCGGACGAGAGCGAGTGGGAAACGGACGAAAGCATCCGGACGAGCCACCCACCCACGTGCGCCTGAGCAGCAGTGTTTTGCAATATTCTCGCAAGATTGCAACCACCGCAGCGATTCGCAGAAGCAGAGATCCTTGTGGGTGAGGGTGAGGGTGAGGGTGAGGGGGAGGAGGAGGATGAGGAGGAAGCGGAGGGGGGGGAGGAGGGGGGGAGGGGAGAAGGGCCTGTCTTACCGCCTCTCTAGGAAATTGTACCGCGCTGAGAGATTCGATTCCAGGAAGCGATGCGCATTTTTTCCCCCCGTTCGTTGTCGTGATTTGACGTCTTAAGGAATATTTTACAGTTAAGCAAGAGGCGGGAGTGACGTGCTTTGCGAGGAAAAGGGGTTTATCAATGAGGACACTTGTTTCGATCACTTTTGGCGCTGAAAGGTTGAGACGGCCGACGCATACAGATATTCTACCGAATTTCTCTTTTCACGGATGGCATAATTTATACATGTGGTTATTCAGAATGAAGGAGGGTGATTCAGTGTGGTCGAGTATTTTAAATCCGTTTTCCTTGATTGACACTTTGCATTACGTATGCAGGGGTCATCACTGTATTCTATTGATTGAGCGATATTCGGTTAAAAACGTCCAGCGGGTAAGCAATTTACATGCAAAACGACATCTGTATTCACATGAATGCAATATATAATCCTCACATAGATATAATTTATAGATGACAGTAATTCCACCCTCCCCCTCTCTTCCGATACAAATTAAACCAGGAAGGTAACTCTGACCGTACAAAAAAAAAAAAACTTGCTTGAAAAGGCTGAATCATTAAAAAAAAGGCAAGAAGATTCGTAATCCGACGCGACCTCAGTTAATAGGGACAATGTATGTGTCAGCGCCCAATCACTAAGTGTCATACGTTCTCCCCGCACCTGGCATCCGGTCGTAAGAGGACTCCCCGCTGATAAGGCTACTCAAGCGATAGTTACAGCATAACCGATAATTAAAAGAAAAAAAAGAAAAAAAAATGATACCGTAGAGAGTAATATATAATTTTTTTTTCTTCTGTGTGTGTCATGAGTGTCGGGAAATACCAAGTCCAGATGGTGCAATGTGACGTCGGCGCGCGTTTTCTTCGTGTGTAGGCGACCTTGGGGGGAGGGGGAACTATCACATTTCAATATTGCACGCCTTAACTCGCTTGTGGCTCTGGACTTGCTTGGTGAATTCAGTGGGAATCCCTACTTTCTCGTACTCTTCCTCTTTCGTCCCTCGGTGACGTTGTTTATTCATTTACGCAAGCAACTGCACCGACCCGCCGCACGTATGCAATCGACGTGACATGTGTTAAATCATTCTTTTATATAAAAAAAAAAAACAGTCAATCAGAGCAAAAATAAAACTCATCCTCTCACCCCCTACTAAACCCACAACAACAACAACAACAACAACACAACCCAAACACCTTTATAAACAAACAGATAAATAAATAAAGTTACCGACATACTCAGCCACCATAAAAATTGCAACCGGGATGGAGGCTCATCCAAAAATTGCGACATGGGAGCCAGGAAATGCCCTACTCGACCCTCTCGGCGGCGTGATTCAGCTGTGTCAGGGGGTACGGGAGGGGAGAGAAGAGGGAGAGGAGGGGGGTGAGAAGTGGGAGAGGAGGGGAGGAGGAGGAGGGAGGAGGAGGGAAGGGGTAAGAGAGAGGGGAGAGGAGAGGAGAGAAAGAAGGGGGAGGGAGGAAGGAGGGGGGTATGCTAGCAAAAGGTTGAGCGGACGTTCCAGAGAGACACACACGCACACACACACACCATTAGCAAAAGTGTTCCTGGAGTTGCATTCTGATACACCAATGAGAGAGTTTGTGAGTCACGGCCGCTCGCGTAGTGCTTGCCGTTCTTGATCGTGTCCTTTGCGTATTGCTCTCTCTCTCTCTCTCTCTCTCTCTCTCTCTCTCTCTCTCTCTCTCTCTCTCTCTCTCTCTCTCTCTCTCTCTCTCTCTCTCTCTCTCTCTCTCTCTCTCTAGTGAGATCCGCGTTATTGCATAATCATAGCTACCACTTAGAAATAACGTCTTGTCATAGTAACAGTGTAACTAACCTGTCACAAGTAGAGAATTCCACTTAAATCTTCCCCCTCACTCTCCTCCTCCTCCTCCTCCTCCTCCTCCTCCTCCTCCTCCTCCTCCTCCTCCTCCTCCTCCTCCTCCTCCTCCACCTCCCCCTCGTAATTATTATGTATCAAAGCCACTCATTCACCCACCCACGCACCTCTGCCTACGCTTATATTAATCTCTGTGAGTGTTCATCTATCTGTCTATCTAGATATCTCTTACCTATCTATCTGTTTGTCTAGTTCTCTGGGTTTTTTTTCTTTCTTTCTTTTCCGCATTCTCTTTTTCTTTTTCTTTTTCTTTTCTCTCTCTCTCTCTCTCTCTCTCTCTCTCTCTCTCTCTCTCTCTCTCTCTCTCTCTCTCTCTCTCTCTCTCTCTCCTCCTCTCTCCTCTCCTCTCCTCTCCTCTCCTCTCTCTCTTCCCTCTCCTCCTCCTCTCCTCCCTCCCTCGCCTCCTCTCCCTCCCTCCCTCCTCTCCCTCCCTCTCCTCTCCTCTCCTCCTCCCTCCTCCCTCCCTCCTCCCTCCCTCCCTCCCCCCCCTCCCCCCCTCCCCCCCTCCCTCCCCCCTCCCTCCCTCCCCCCGTCCCTCCCTCTCTCCTTTTTCCTTTTTTTTTTATCCCTTCCAACTATTTCAAAAGAGTTATCTCATTCGCGTCATATCCGTAGTAGTTATCTACAGTTATCATCATACATCAAATGAATATCACAAGAAAGTATTTCACGAAAGGAAAATGGCGGACAGATGAACATTCTAGAACTTTCAAAGGAAAAGTGAATTAAGAATATAGATAACAATGATATATAGAGATTGTGATAATCGTAGTGAATGAGATATGAATGAATGGATTAAAAAATTAATATTGATAGTACGTGATAAATGAATGAATGAAAAATGATAAGGTTGATTTGAAGTGAGATTTGAACGAATTAAGGAGTGAAAAATGATAGTGACAATAAGGGATAAAATGTAAGAATAAAGAATAATATTAAGACCAAGATTAAAAAGAAGAAATTGGGATAACTCGAAAGATATAAAGAAAAGTGAATAAAGATCATGAAAAGACTTAATAATAAATATAACAGGAACGGGATTGAATAAAAAAAAAAAAAAACAGCAACAGAGAACAACATACCGTTGAAAGAAGAAAGAGAAAAAAAGAGAAAACAGAAAGATATAATAAAAAACGAGAGAAAGAAAGAAAAAAAGAAAAAACGAATAGATAGCAACACAAAAATAACTACGTGAAACCATAAAAAAAGTCCCACACGATAATCTCCGCTTAAAAGAAAGAAAAGAAAAGAAAAGAAAAGAAAAGAGAGAGAGAGAGAGAAAAAAAAAAAACGGAATAAGACCACAGTTACTTTTCTATGCTTCGTCTTCCAACCAGCTTCGTTTTCCTTTCTCTTCCTTTCTTTTCATTCCCTTCCATTTTATGTACTTCATTTCTTTTCATTTCATTTCCTTCCTTCCCTTCCCTTCCCTTCCCTTCCCTTCCCTTCCCTTCCCTTCCCTTCCCTTCCCTTCCCTTCCCTTCCCTTCCCTTCCCTTCCCTTCCCTTCCCTTCCCTCCCCTCCCCTCCCTTCCCTTCCCTTCCCTTCCCTTCCCTCCCTCCCTTTCATTTCCTTCCCCTCTCTCCTCTTCTCTCCCTCTTCTCCTTCCTAGGTAGAAGAAGAGGGAGGAGAGGGAGGAGAGGGAGGAGAGGGAGGAGAGGGAGAAGGGAGTGAGGGTGATAGGGGGAGAGGGGAGAATGTGCGAACCGCTGGGAACATGTGACGCAACAGCCTCGGCCTTGCACGTTGCAAGGTTGCAGGTGCCGGTGGTGGTCAAGGTTTAGGGGGGGGGGGGGCTTAGGGGAAAGCGAGATAGAGTGCAAAGAGGGAGGGAGGGAAGAGGAGGGAAAGGGAGATGGAGAGAGGAGAAGGAGGAGGAGGAGAGGGCGAGGGGGATAGAAAGGGTAAAGAGGACGAAGGAGAGAAGGAGAGGAAAAGAGAAGGAAGTAGGAAAAGTGGGAAAGAGGGAGGGAAGAAGAGGGAAAGGGACATGGAGAGAGGAGGAGGAGGAGGAGGAGGAGGAGGAGGAGGGTAGGAGGGAGGAGGAGAAGAGAGGAGGAGGAGGAGGAGAAGGAGGAGAGGGAAGGGTTAAAGAGGACGAAGAGAGAGAGGAGAGAAGGAGAGGAAGAAGAGAGAAGTGCAAGAGGAGAGAGAAGATAGGAGAGAGAGAGAAGAGAGAGAGAGAGAGAGAGAAGAGAAGAGAAAAGAGAAGAAAGAGAGAGAGAGAGAGAGAGAGAGAGAGAGAGAGAGAGAGAGAGAGAGAGAGAGAGAGAGAGAGAGAGAGAGAGAGAGAGAGAGAGAGAGAGAGAGAGAGAGGGAGACAAGAGCGGGAATGGGCACACCAGGCACGGACAGGATGCGATAGTAGAGAGAGAGAGACCGAGAGAGAGAGAGAGGAAGGAGGGGGGGAGGCTAGGGGGTAGGAGAAGGGTAGGTTCTTCTTGGAACATCTTCGCTTAGGAAAAGATGGAAATTTTTGAGATAAGGTGCAGGGAAATGGCGTAAGCAATGGAGATTGCATGAGAGAGAGAGGAAGACACACACACACACATAAACACACACACACACACACACACACACACACACACACACACACACACACACACAAACAAACGCACACACACACACAATTATACACACACACAAACAAACAAACACACTCTGCAATGTTCGGTGCAATTCCTGTAACTCCCCCTGCAACAGCTGACTACTTGCCCAGCACTTCTCTGAACAAAATGCCTTTACTGCAAATCAGACAATTTTCCGAAGTTTCAATCTTCAACTCTTCTGCCTTAGATACTGATTGCAATTCGGCGTAAAGGAAAAGAGAGAGAGAGAGAGAAAGAGAGAGAGAGAGAGAGAGAGAGAGAGAGAGAGAGAGAGAGAGAGAGAGAGAGAGAGAGAGAGAGAGAGAGAGAGAGAGAGAGAGAGAGAGAGAGAGAGAGAGAGAGAGAGAGAGAGGAGAGAGAGAGAGAGAGAGAGAGAGAGAGAGAGAGAAGAGAGAGAGAGAGAGAGAGAGAGAGAGAGAGAGAGAGAGAGAAAGAAAGAAAGAAAGAAAGTGGAGAGAGAGAGAGAGAGAGAGAAAGCGAGAGGCAGAAGGGAGAGTGATAAAAAAAAAGAAAAAAAAGAGAGAGACAGAAAGAAAGAGAGAGAAAGAAGTAGATAGATAGATAGATAGATAGAAAATGAGAGAGAGAGAGAGTCTGGTCATGCCATAGTTTATGCAAATCCAAACGTTATTAAGGTAAATCATGCTAATGACCTTTAGCATCACAAGCCTTTCATTACGACCCCAAAATCACGCGCTGTTCATACGACCCATCGTGCGTGCCTATCTCTGGAGACGGACGTCACCGTAGCGCAGCCAATAGTGGTGATTATAGTGTGTTGCATTTGCAGAGATATTTGGGATCATTGCACGTGCGTGTGTGTGCGTGTGTGGTAATAATGGCGTTGATGATGATAATAATGATAATGATAACAATGAAAATATCAATAATGGAATAATAATGATAAAAGTGATAGAGAAAAGGAGGGAAGGCAAGAGAGAGAGATAGAGAGATGGAGAGAGGGAGAGAGGGAGGGAGGGAGGGAGGGAGGGAGAGGGAGAGGGGGAGAGAGAGGGGGAGAGAGAGAGAGAGAGAGAGAGAGAGAGAGAGAGAGAGAGAGAGAGAGAGAGAGAGAGAAAGAGAAAGAGAAAGAGAAAGAGAAAGAGAAAGAGAAAGAGAAAGAGAAAGAGAAAGAGAAAGAAAGAGAAAGAGAGAGAAAAAAAAGAAAAATCAAGAGAAAAAGAAAAAAAAAACAATCGAGAAACAAGAGACAAAAAAAAAAAAAAAAAAAAAGAGCCAAACAAACAGACATACAGACAGACAGAAACATCACCCAACCGACCTCGCAAAACGGTAATATCAAAACGAGAAAAGACAATATTTGTCAAACGGATGTCAAGCTTGATACATGATTTCCATCGCATCCTGCCTGGTTGTGTTCGCGCATTTAGTCCAACGAATAATTTGTTCCGAACAGAAGAAAACCCAATGTTCTTTGCCGTCATGAGTGCCATTAGTGTTATCATTATCATAAATATTGTTATTAGTATTGTTTTAGTTATCTGTTATTATTATTATTATCGTTATTCTTATCGTTATTTTTTACTATTACTATCATTATTATTATTACTATCAATATCAATATTACAATTATCATGGCTATAATAATTATATATAATCATTATAATCGTTATATAATCATTATAATCGTTATCATTTCCATGAGAATTATCATCTTTATGACTATACTTATTATCATTCTCCTTATCATTATCATCATCATCATCATTGCCAATGCCATTATCGTCATTATTGCCATTCTCTTCTCTTCCTCTTCCTCTTCCTCATCTTCATTCACATCCACTAAGCTCGAAAACAGGTCCATTAACACAGTTCTTCTTACTTCTTTATATTCTTTCTTCTTGCTCTTCACTATCCATTTCGTTTCGTTCTTTTGTTTGCTTGTTGATGTTGTCGTTCTTGTTTTTTCTTGATTTTATAAAGCGCGTTTGTTTTAATTAATTATTTTTTTTTATACGAGGAAGATAATAGAAATATATCAACTGTTTTTTTTTTCAATTCAAGAGGATTGTCTTTTTACTTCAGTAATGTCAATAATAATCATAATAATAATGATAATAACAAAAATAAATAACAATAATAATGATGATGATGATGATAATGACAACAACAACAACAAGAATATCAACATCAACAAAAACAATACTGGTAAAAATAACGGTGAAACTAATACCACTGCATCGCTACTCAGATGCTTACTTCCATATTCTGCCTCCCAATAAAAAAAAATCGTTCTGCAACATGGCCCGCGCTCTCTGTGCAATGATGCAACACTGAGCATACTGAGTCAGATTACCAAAGCTGAATATGAGATTTCCTCGCCTTGTTCTTGCATCATGATTCTCTTTATGTGCGAGCTTTTGCAATCGCAGTTTTTATATGCGCGATTCTTCTAATCGCTTCGTTTGGGCTTTCGGGGGAGTAGGGGGCGGGGGCGGGGGGTGAGAGGGGTATGGGGGTAGGAGGAAGGGGGAAGGGGGAGGGGGGAGGATGTGTGTGGTTTGGGGTGAGAGGGTATGCCTTGAGGAGGGGGGGGGGGAGTAAGGGT
>NW_028234418.1:9434512-9437275 GCF_977035675.1 Penaeus japonicus
TGTGTGGTCTTGTCCTCTCTTTCGCACTTTCTAGAGAGGAAATAAAGCGAAATATGTAATCTGCTTTATAAGGTAATAAAGTCAAATCTGTTATACTCGTCATACCTCGAGCGAATGACGTAAGTGGCGAAGAGTAATAAAAATAGAAATAATAATCATTATGATAATATTGATATAAATAATAATAATAAAAAAATAAAAAATAAAGTAATTAGCATAATGATTATAACAGTAATAACGAAGATGAAAATATCAATAATAACAATAATAATAACAACAATGATGATATGCAGAAACAAAAGCACAAAAAAAAGAAAAAAAAACAAGATACAGAACGAGCAAAAAAACAAAATAAAAACGAAAGACAAAGCAAAAAAAAAAAAAAAAAAAAAAGAGAAAGAAAAACACGAGGCCAAAATCGCCCGCCGACAGACGAGGGTCACAAGGCTTGTATACTACGCTATCTCTTTGATAACGAGATAAACACTGATAACTTCGACTATAATGAAGTTATGCAGTCTTTAGGTCGCAGGAGGACGGCGGGGGGGGGGGGGGGCGGTGCGGGGCGGAGAGGAGGGGAGAGGATGGGGAAGAGGGAGAAGGGGGGTTGAGGAGGATGGAGGGAGGGGGGTGGGGAAGGTGGGGAGAGGATAGGGGAGTGCGGAAGGAGTTGAAGGAAAACATGGAGAAATGAAGGAAATGAGGAGGGGGGGGGAGGGATTAATCTAAACCTAATACCACACGTGCACACACACACATACACACACGCACACACTGCGCACTGTACCCGGAGAGATTTCATGATATAAAAAAGGAAAAAAAAGAAAAGAAAAAATAACTCATATCTGCAGCAACAAACATTTCTAATTGTGATTTCTTTGGCGGTAGAGGAATATATAGATAGATTGTTGGAAATCATACTTACGCGCGCGCGCGCGCGCGCACACACACACACACACACACACACATATATATACATATATATATATATATATATATTATATAATTATATTATATTATATACATATAATATTTATATTTATTTTATTATATATATTATATATATATATATATATATATATAAACAATATACAGAGAGAGAGAGAGAGAGAGAGAGGAGCGATGAGAGAGAGAGAGAGAGGATGCGCCAGAATGGAGAGAGAGAGAGAGAGGATGTGAGAGGATGAGAGGAGGAGAGGAGAGATGAGGAGAAGGAGGAGCGGGAGAGAGAGAGGAGGTGTGAGAGGTGGAGAGAGAGAAGGGAGAGAGAGAGAGGAGAGTGCGGATGATGAGTGAATGCTGGTGAGAGAGAGGGTGAGATGAGAGAGAGTAGAGTAGTGAGGAGAGAGGTGTATGAGAGAGTGAGATGGATTGGGGAGAGAGGAGATGAATGGGAGGGAGAGAGCAGAGAGAGAGTGAAAGACGAGAGATGAGAGAGAGGGAGAGAGAGAGAGAGAGAGAGAGAGAGAGAGAGAGAGAGAGAGGAGTAGGGGGTGGGGGGGGGGCAGATTGATAGACTGAGAGACACGTATACAGACGGGAGAGAGTCGTGTGTCATGTTACTTTTAATGTAACTGCGATATGAAGAAGCCGTTGAGCCTGCGACTGATTATATTATTCCGTTTTTATGACCACTCGGCTACACACACACACACACACACACACACACACACACACACACACACACACACACACACACACACACACACACACACACACACACACACACACACACACACACACACACACACACACACACACACACTACCTCATGCGAATAAGTATTCACAAGGTGATAGGCCTACAAACCGAGGTACATGACCAGCAATTTTCCTATTGTGTATGCCTGTTAATTTTAGCGTGTGCGTACATTCTTCTTTATCCTGTATGTTTACATGCATGTGTACATAAGTCTATCCGTACATATATAAATACATCTGTGCGTGTGCTTGAGCTCCTGTGCGTGTATAAAATCAACAAGCAGAGAACTCGAAACATGCCTAAACGTTCATGTTTATCCTTAATAAACACGAATACGAATAAGAATATTATGTGATCCAGCTAATCTCACTCGATTTTCAACCAACCTTCCAAGTAAGCTAACTCTGTGAGTATTAACAACCGGTGCGTGTCTGCCGTCACCAATTCTGAGGTAACCAGGAAAACAAACGCCATTTTCAGTCCATGACGGGTTTTTTTCTTCTAATTTTGGATTTTTTTTCGTTCAAGGTAATGCCCGATATGGAGTTATATGTTAAGAGAGAGAGAGAGAGAGAGAGAGAGAGAGAGAGAGAGAGAGAGAGAGAGAGAGAGAGAGAGAGAGAGAGAGAGAGAGAGAGAGAGAGAGAGAGAGAGAGAGAGAGAGAGAGAGAGAGAGAGAGAGAGCAAGCAAACCTGTGTATCTGATGCATAATTGATAATGTTGATCTACTAATATTTGCAAAATTTGCAACCAGGACCTTTCTATGCGAACCAAGTAAGAGGGGAGAGAAGAGGAAGGAAAGGGAGAGAAGGAAAGGAAGGGGAGGGAAGGAAAGGGAGGAGGAGATCAAGGCAGGAAAAGGAGTGGGAGGGAAGGGAAGGGACGGTAAGGAAGGGGAAAGGGAAGGAAAGGGAGGGCGAGGAAGAGAAGGGAAGGGAAGGGAGGGTAAGGAAGAGGAAAGGAAAGGATGGAAAGGGAGGGTAAGGAAGGGGAAAGGAAAGAAAAGGATGGGAAGGGAAGGAAAGGAAAGGATGGGAAGGGAAGGGAAGGGAAGGGCAAGG
>NW_028234418.1:9437375-9444875 GCF_977035675.1 Penaeus japonicus
AATCACCAAGAAAGCAAGTCGGGGAGGCGTTACCAGAACCAGTGGACGAGATATCCTTGGTGGGTCACCAGGAACCACCAAGTATATCTATCCTTTTTGAATCTACAGGTCTGTACCTTGCAAGTGGCTCTCATGCAAAAGTTTTATTAGATTATTTTTTGTTTGTTTATGGAAGGCCTTTTGGGAGGTTTAATATGTTTATGTGATGATATTATAAAGAAAAATGTCTTCTCTTTTATTTATACATAATATTATATATATATAATATATATATATATATATTATTATCTTATATATTATAATATATTTATATATATTTATATCATTTATATACCATACATATATACACACTACATATATATATACATATACATATACCTATATATACATATACATTATTATACATATACATTATACATATACATATAATACATATACATATAAATATATATACATATAAATATATACATATACATTACTATACATATATATACATATACATACATATACATATACATAATTAATACACATACAATACAATACACATACACATACAATACATATACATTACATATATACTATATACATAAATATAATATATATATATATATTATATATATAAATATATATACATATAATATATACATATATATATATATATATATTATATAAAATATATTTATATAATATATATTTATATATATATATATATTTATATATATTTATATACATTTAATACATACATATATACATCACATACATATATAATATACATATACCTATATATACATATACATATATATACATATACATATACATATATATACATATACATATAAATATATAACTATATATATATATATATTATATATATATATATATATATATATATATATATATATATATATATATATAATATATATGTATATATATATGTAGATTTTTTTTTTCCATTGAATTTTGGCTATTTTTATTCCAATGATAAATTTATTTCATTCCAGGCCATTGCTATGTTCACTACATGTGTGCACTCTGGTCGTCTGATGTAGAGTTAGCCAGTGATGATACCATCAGCTGCATCGATAGAGCAGTTGTTACAGGAGCCAGCCAAAGATGTGTGCACTGCAAAAAATTTGGTGCAACAATACCTTGCAAGGTATGGATAGCATTTTACATGTTTAGTTTTTTTTTTTTTTTTTTATGAATATGCATGGAATTTCAAAGGAATTAAGTTTTCTTTTAAAAGAGATTGTCAATTGTTCCAGTCTCTTTTAATCTGTTAGACTACCTAGCTTTTAATCAGTGAAGTAATAACAGTGGATTAAGAAGTTTTGTTTGATTTTTTAAACACAATCTAACTGATGTAGTAGGAATATGATATACTAGGGATATAAGGCTTATAAGGTATCTAAAATAGGGGTCATCTCTAATTTGTTAGTCATGTATATGTGCTAACATTCCCCCAATTTTTTATTTTGATTTATTTATTTAATGAAGAATTGATTTTGTTATCTTTTTTTTTAAGTTACCCAATATACAACAGTTGATAGAAGGCAGAAATTTATTCTCAAGACCTGTTTTTGTAGAGCTGAGCATTGTAACCTCTCTTGGATTCATTGTTTATTTTCAGATATACATAATAGTACCCTGATGATATTTTGTATTGCCACAGGTACCTGGATGCCCCAGGTTCTACCATTTCCCATGCGCGATGAGTGCCAGTGCACCCATGGACCTCAAGAGTGTTGCAATGGTCTGTACTCTGCATGCGGACAAGAGTAAAGACCTGTGTAAGTGGTTTGAGCAAACTGTGGATGTGCAGTTCTTTGTTGTGAAGTTTGTGCTCAGAATATAATTAGTTCTTATAAGTAGTCTTTTCTTGCTATAATTTAAAGTTTAAACAATCTCTTAATGGGATATTCAAAGGTTAAGTATTTATTTTAGGTCATATAATCCTTGGTAAGCTCACTGCTTCCTTGATATAATTAAATATATATGTATGTGCCTATCTATCTATCTATTTATATACATATATTTTTATTCTCTCTCTCAACTATATACATAATACACTCTCTCCCTCTCTTAGTGGTAGACATGGCCTGTATGGTGTGTGAGAGTTCCTCCCCAGAGAGCTCCCTCCTCTTCTGCTCATCGTGTGGCAACCACTACCACGGCAACTGTCTCAAGCCCTGCATCACCATGTCAGCCTCTGTCAGGGCCGGCTGGCAGTGTCCGGACTGCAAGATGTGTCAGGTGAGGCTCGTCCCGGTCTCGGCAAGGTTTACCCGTTACAACATTTTTCTCTCTATTATTTACAAAGTAATATTTGTTATTGTTATCATTACTCTTTTTCGGTTGACTTGCCTTTTTTTTATTTATGTTTTTATTCATTCATTCCTTACAACTAAGGAGGTTATCTTATGGGTTGGAAGTCGTAGGGCTTTTGACCCTCCTGAAAAAAAAAAAAAAAAAAAAATTGCTTCCTTAGAAGGGCCTTTTGTGACACTTGATGTCTGTTTACCTTGTGAATTTTTTAGTGGATATCATAGTTTGGGATTAGTTTTCTCTAATGTCGTAGAAAGCTTTATGGGTTAATGTTAATGTACCCTATTTCTATGTGTCTTGCAATGTGATGGTACCTTCCTAATTATGAACTAAGTGTTAATTTCTCTCAAGGGAGTGTTTCAGTGTTTTGTTTTATTTCTATCACTATCTCTCTTACATTCTTTCACACTATCTTTCTCTTTTTCACATTCTCTCTCAATCTTCCTTTTCTCGTTTTTCATTTCCTTTTTTTTATTTTTCTTCACTCTTCTCTTCTCTTTTACTGCTCTGTTTCATTCTCTCTCTACCTCTCTTTCTCTCTCTCTTTCTCTCTTCTCTTCCTCTCTTATCTCTTTCTCTCTCTTCTCTCTCTTCTTCTCTCTCTCTCTCGATCTCTCTCTCTCTCTCTCTCTCTCTCTCTTCTCTCCTCTTCTCTCTCTCTCCTTTCTCTCCCCTTTTCCCTCTTTCTCCTTTTCTCTCTTCTCTCTCTCTCTCTCTCTCTCTCTCTCTCTCTCTCTCTCTCTCTGTCTCTCTCACTCTTCTCTTCTGTCTTTCTCTCTCTATCTCTCCTCTTCTCTGTCTGTCTCTCTCTCCTCTTTTCTCTCTTTCTCTCTCTCTCTCTCTCTCTTTCACCTCTCTCTCTCTCTCTCTCTCTCTCTCTCTTTCTCTCTTCTCTTTCTCTCTCTCTCTCTCTCTCTCTCTCTCTCTCTCTCTCTCTCTCGCTTCTCTCTCGTCTCTCTCTCTCCTCTCTCTCTCTTCACTCTTCTCTCTTCTCTCTTTCTCTCTTTCTCTCTTTCTCTCTTTCTCTCTCTCTCTCTCTCTCTCTCTCTCTCTCTCACTCTTCCTCTCTCTCTCTCTCTCTCTCTCTCTCTCTCTCTCTCTCTCTCTCTCATTTCTCTCTCTCTCTCTCCTCTCTCTTTCTCTCTTTTCTCTCTATCTCTTTTCTCTCTTTCTTTTTCTCTTTTTCTCTCTCTCTCTTTCTCTTTCTCTCTCTCTTTCTCTTCTTTCTCTTCTTTCTCTTCTTTCTCTTCTTTCTCTTCTTTCTCTCTCTCTCTCTCTCTCTCTCTCTCTCTCTTTTCTTCTCTCTCTCTCTTTTCTCTCTCTCTCTCTCTCTCTCTCTCTCTCTTCGTCTCTCTCTTCTTTCTCTCCTTCTTTCTCTTCTTTTCTCTCTCCTCTCTTTCTCTTCTCTCTCTCTCTCTCTCCTCTCTCTCTCTCTCCTCTCCCTCTCTCCTCCTCTCTCTCTTATGTACCTTTTTTTTCAATTCTTCCCCAAGTGCTTTTATTGACGTTTATATCGATACCTTCACTCTCATAAATTGTGAACCCCTTAGGCATGATCAGTTAGAAGAGGGAAACATTAATTTAAAAAAGAAAAAAAGCAATGGCTATAACATTTAGAATTTTGACATTACTTGTTTGGACTGATCATTATTAAGTAGAGGGAGAGGGTTCCTTCCCTATTGCTGCATGCCCCTTCTCTTCTCCCTTATCCCTTGGCATTCTCCCTTTCATCTCCTTCTTCTTCCTCCCCCTTTCTCTCACGACCCATTTCTTCCCTCTCTTGTCTCCCGGAGGTGTATACTTTGTTTGTATTTTTTTTTTTTTTTTTTTTTTCATCTATTTTTTTTCTTGACTTTTTATTTCCGACACTTATCTCTCACCTGCCCTTTTCTTTTTTTCTTCTTTTTTCTGTTCTCAGTTGACCTATGTGATATCATTATTGTTTATATTGTCATCATTTTATTATCATTATTATTATTATTATTATTATTATTATTATTATTATATTATTATAACCTTACCTTTCCTCCTCTCTGATTCTTTCTCCTCTTTCTCATCATGTCTTCCTTCTCTTATTTTCATCTTTTGCCCATATATATCTTTCCATATCTTCTTTCTAAATCTACTTATTTTTCTTCTCATCCTCTTCCTCTTCTTACATCCTCCCCCTCTTCATTTCTTTCTCCTTCTCCCTTTTCTCTTTTTTCTTTTTCTTTTTTTCTTTAAACTTTTTCCTCTTCTTTTTCTTTTTCCCCTTTTTCTTTTTTCTTCCTGCTCCACTGCCTCCTCCTCCCCCTCTCCTCCTCCTCCTCCGCCTCCTCCTCCCAAGCCTTTTCCTCTCTCTAGTCTTTCTCTCTCCTCTCTTCTGTTTTCTCTCATCCTCTCTCTTCTCTTTACCTCTCTCCTTTCTCTATTCCCATCTATCATTCTCTCTATCCCATCTCTCCTCTTACTCACTCTCCTCACCTTTTCATCTCTTATCTCCTCCACTCTCCTTTCTACACCCTCTCTATCTCCTTTTCTCTTTCTCTATCAATCTCTCTCTCTCTATCTTTCACTCTCTCTCTTCACTCTTTCTTCTCTCTCTCTCATTCTCGTTCTCTCTCTTTCTCTTTCTCTTTTTTCTCTCTCTCACTCTCCAACACTCTCTACTCTCTCTCTCTCTCTCTCTCTCTCTTCTCTCTCTCACTCTCTCTCTCTCTCTCTCCTCTTCTCTCTTCTCTCTCTCTCTCTCTCTCTCTCTCTCTCTCTCTCACTTCTTCTCTCTAAATTTATACATCCTCATTCTCACTATCTACCTTACTATCTCTCTCTCTCTCTCTTTCTCTCTCTCTCTCTCATCTCTCTTATTTCTTTCTACTTCTCTTTCTTTCTCTCTTTCCCCTCTTCCTCTCCCTCCCTCTGTCTCCCCTGTCTCCTCTCCTTCATTTCTTTCCTCTGTCTCCTCTCCCTCTTCTCCTATCCTCTCCTCCCCTCTCTTCCTCCTCTCCTCTCCTCTCCTCTCCTCTCCTCTGTCTCCATTTCCTCCTCTCCTCTCTCTCCTCTCTCTCTATTCCCTCTCTCTCCTCTCTCTATTCCCTCTCTCTCCTCTCTCTCTTTTCCCTCTCTCTCTCTATTCCCTTTCTCTCCTCTCTCTCCTTTCTCTCCTCTCTCTTTCCTCTCTCTCTCCTCTCTCTCTCCTCTCTCTCTCTCTCTCTCTCTCCTCCTCTCTCTCTCCTCTCTCTCTACTCCTCACTCTCCTCTCTCCTCACTCTCTCTCTTTTCTCTCTCCTTCTTCTCTCTCTCTCTCTCTCTCTCTCCCTCTCCTCTCTCTCTCCTCTCTTTCACTCTCTCCTTCCTTTCTCCTTCCCCTCTCCCTCTCCTTCCTCTCTTTCCCCTCTCTCCTCTCCTCATTCTCTCCTTCTCCTCCTTCTCTTCTCTCTCTCCTCTCTCACATTCCTCTTTTCCTCTCTTTCACCTCTCTCTCCTCCTCTCTCCACTCTTCTCTCTCTCTCCTCTCTCTCTCTCTCATCTCTCCTCTCTCTCCTCTCTCCCTCTCTTCTCTCCCTCTCTCTCTCTCCTTCTCCTCTCTCTCTCACTTTCTCTTCTTTTCTCTATCTCTCTCTCTCTCTCTCTCTCTCTCTCTCTCTCTCCTCTCTCTCCTCTCCCTCCTCTCTCTCTCTCTCCCTCCTCCCTCTCTCTCTCTCTCTCTCTCTCTTTTTCTTCTTTCTCTTTCTCTTTCTCTTTCTCTCTTTTTCCCCTCTCTCCCCTCCCTCCCCCTGTCTCCTCTTCTCCCCTCCTTCATTTTCTTTCTCTGTTCCTCTCCCACCCTTCCTTCCTCTCCTTCCCTCTCCCCTTCTCTTCTCCTCCTCTCCTCTCCTTGTCTCCCTTTCCTCTCCTCTCTTCCTCTCTCTCTATTCCCCCTCTCTATTCCCCCTCTCTCCCTCTCTCTTTCCCTCTCTTCTTTTTCCCTCTCTCTTCTATTTCCTCTCTTCCTTTTCTCCTTCTCTCCTTTCTCTCCTTTCTCTCCATTTTTCTCCTCTCTCTCTCTCTCTCTCTTTGTCTCTCTCCTCTCTCTCTCTCTCTCTCTCTCTCCCTCTCTCTCTCTCTCTCTCTCTCCTCTCTCCTCTCTCCTCCCTCCTCTCTCTCTCTCTCTTTCTCTTTCTCTTTCTCTTTCTCTCTCCCCCCCTCATCTCCTCTTCCTCCTCCTCTCTCTCCCCCTTTCCTCCTCCTTTCCTCCTCCTCCTCCTCCTCTTCTTCTCATGATAACTATTTATTTTATCTCATTTTCCAAATTCCTTTTCTTATTTTACAATTTTTTCTTAAGGCCATTTTATAGATTGTCTTTCCTCTTTTGTACAGCTACCAAATTTCGCTCCCATTCTGTTCATATTTTGTTACAACTAACCTGTTCACTTGTGTTATGTTTTCTGTGTCACTCAAGATTTATAACATTTCGTCCCCTTGTCCAATGTCACACTTATACGGGTTGTCTGTTGCCTTAGCTGGGAAAGAAGAGAGAGAAAAAAAAGAACAAAATATGCCAGTATAACATGTATGAGCATCATGAGCTTAGTATATCCATGTCAGAATGATGTAGCAGCATGAATTCTCTGTTAACAGTCTTTTCATCATAAGCAGCAGAATGATTCTGGCCTGTTGAGTCAGAAGATTAAAAACTGATTCCTGTTTAAACTGAAAAATGGCTTTGTAGTCACATGAAAGGGTGAGATTATTATTTCATGAACATTATTTTATTTTATTTTTTATTTTCTATAAAGATTTTATAAAGTAATTTTTGGATTTGTAAATATTTTTTATTGTACAATTCTTTGAGGATGAGTCTACTAGAATGCAAAGGGGAAACATGCAACACAATATTGATTTAAGGAGTATCATCATTTGATTCTTCCATTTATGCTGAATAACATTTGTGGGCTTTATAATTGCAGCAAATGGTGTTGCTTATGATTTGATTGAAACTTGCAATCTCACCCTGATTTTGATATTCTTGATAAGATAAATAGAATAAGGAGAAAGATATTCATGTCTATGCTTACACACTGATATAAAAAAAGCACTGCTGATCTATCACAATGGTGCATGCTCAGCAGTCCTTGAATGTTAGTGTTGCAGCTCTGTGACTCGTGCCTGAGGAGTAACATATAACCCCACCTCCTCCTCCACCACCAATTC
>NW_028234418.1:9454875-9474875 GCF_977035675.1 Penaeus japonicus
TATATGACCTAAAATAAATACTTAACCTTTGAATATTCCATTAAGAGATTGTTTAAACTTTAAATTATAGCAAGAAAAGACTACTTATAAGAACTAATTATATTCTGAGCACAAACTTCACAACAAAGAACTGCACATCCACAGTTTGCTCAAACCACTTACACAGGTCTTTACTCTTGTCCGCATGCAGAGTACAGACCATTGCAACACTCTTGAGGTCCATGGGTGCACTGGCACTCATCGCGCATGGGAAATGGTAGAACCTGGGGCATCCAGGTACCTGTGGCAATACAAAATATCATCAGGGTACTATTATGTATATCTGAAAATAAACAATGAATCCAAGAGAGGTTACAATGCTCAGCTCTACAAACACAGGTCTTGAGAATAAATTTCTGCCTTCTATCAACTGTTGTATATTGGGTAACTTAAAAAAAAAGATAACAAAATCAATTCTTCATTAAATAAATAAATCAAAATAAAAAATTGGGGGAATGTTAGCACATATACATGACTAACAAATTAGAGATGACCCCTATTTTAGATACCTTATAAGCCTTACACCCTAGTATATCATATTCCTACTACATCAGTTAGATTGTGTTTAAAAAATCAAACAAATCTTCTTAATCCACTGTTATTACTTCACTGATTAAAAGCTAGGTAGTCTAACAGATTAAAAGAGACTGGAACAATTGACAATCTCTTTTAAAAGAAAACTTAATTCCTTTGAACTTCCATGCATATTCATAAAAAAAAAAAAACTAAACATGTAAAATGCTATCCATACCTTGCAAGGTATTGTTGCACCAAATTTTTTGCAGTGCACACATCTTTGGCTGGCTCCTGTAACAACTGCTCTATCGATGCAGCTGATGGTATCATCACTGGCTAACTCTACATCAGACGACCAGAGTGCACACATGTAGTGAACATAGCAATGGCCTGGAATGAAATAAATTTATCATTGGAATAAAAATAGCCAAAATTCAATGGAAAAAAAAAATCTACATATATATATACATTATATATATATATATATATAATATATATATATAATATATATATATATATATATATATATATAATATATATATATGTATATATATATGTATATATATGTATGCATGTATAGGCATATATATGTATGTATATATAGGTATATGTATATGTATATATATGTTATATGTATGTGTATATAATGTATATAAATATATATAATATATATATATATAAATTATATATATATAAATATATATATATATATATATATATATATATATATATGTATATATATATGTATAATTATATATATATATATATATATGTATATATATATATATATGTATATATTATATATGTATATGTATATGTATGTGTATGTGTATGTGTATGTGTTGTGTATGTGTATGTTATGTATGTATATGTATATGTATCTATATATGTATGTATATCTATATGTATGTATATGTATACATATGTATATGTATATATATATATATTTATATGTATATGTATATATATGTATATGTATATATATGTATATGTATATATAGGTATATGTATATGTATATATATGTATGTGTGTATATATGTATGTGTGTATAAATGTATATAAATATATATAAATATATATATATAAATATATATATATATATATATATATATATATATATATATATATATATATATATATGTATAAATAAAAGAGAAGACATTTTTTCTTTATAATATCATCACATAAACATATTAAACACTCCCAAAGGCCTTCCAAAACAAACAAAAAATAATCTAATAAAACTTTTGCATGAGAGCCACTTTCAAGGTACAGACCTGTAGATTCAAAAAGGATAGATATACTTGGTGGTTCCTGGTGACCCACCAAGGATATCTCGTCCACTGGTTCTGGTAACGCCTCCCCGACTTGCTTTCTTGGTGATTTACCCTTGTCTCTGTATTAGAAAGAGGGAGAGAGAGAGAGAGAGAGGGAAGGGGTGAGTAAATCCATTGAAATTTATCTTGTTGAAAATAACACCACATAACCAAAGCACAACACCATAACCCAGTATACCATCCCTAATCTTCTCTAAGCCTATCACTCACTTGAATAACGAAATGTTGGGTTTGAACTTTTTCGACAGGGGCGAGTCCTCCTCAGGTTCCATGGGGGAAGGGATCTTCTCGGGCAGGATGTATCCCGGAGTTGGGTCATGGCGGATCAATTCGCCCTGGCCCAGCTGGCTCTGTTCACTTAGGCAACACAGGCCACACATCCGTCCTGGCCTGGAATGGCAGAGTAAATATTTGGTTATGATTTGAGAGATTAACACTTTTAATTCTATTATTTTTTTTACTCCTTCCACAAACGCACATATCCTTATAAAAAAGGTATCACAAGATTTGGGAGTTGCTGTCTGCTTCTGGACATACCATTTATCTTGATATAAAGGAGCAATGAACATGTCATCTTGAGCATAGGCCTCGTCGTCCAGCGGCAAGGGAGAGTCGTCCCCTCTCTCTTCCAGCGACATACTGTGAACGAGCCGACGGCCTCCACGTCCCCTGCTGTGGGGTCCGTGATAGAAGCTTCAAGTTACATGGAGCAAAAAAGACAATCTTATATGAAAATGACTTATCAAATACCATTAAATATATTGCTATAAAACATGTGTGTGTGTGTGTGTGTGTGTAAAAGACAAAAAGGGAAAAAGGGAAAAAGGGAAAAAGAATAAGAGAGAGAGAGAGAGAGAGAGAGAGAGAGAGAGAGAGAGAGAGAGAGAGAGAGAGAGAGAGAGAGAGAAAGTGAGAGAGAGAGAGAAAGTGAGAGAGAGAGAGAAAAAGTGAGAGAGAGAGAGAGAAAAAGTGAGAGAGAGAGAGAGAAAGAAAGTGAGAGAGAGAGAGAGAGAGAAAAAGAGAGAGAGAGAGAGAAAAAGAGAGAGAGAGAGAGAGAGAAAAAGTGAGAGAGAGAGAGAAAAAGTGAGAGAGAGAGAGAAAAAGTGAGAGAGAGAGAGAGAGAAAAAGTGAGAGAGAGAGATAGGAGAAAGAGGAGAGATAGGAGAAAGAGGAGAGAGAAGAGAGAGAAAGAGAAAAAGAGACAGAGAGGAGAGAGAGAGAGGGAGAGAGAGAAAAAGTGAGAGAGAGAGATAGATAGAAAGAGAGAGAGAGGGAGAGAGAGAAAAAGTGAGAGAGAGAGAGGAGAGAGGGAGAGAGAGAAAAAGTGAGAGAGAGAGAGAGAGATAGAGAGAGAGAGAGGACAGAGGGAGAGAGAGAAAAAGTGAGAGAGAGAGAGAGAGAGAGAGAGAGAGAGAGAGAGAGAGAGAGAGAGAGCAAAAGTGAGAGAAAGACAAGAGAGAGAGAGAGCAAAAGTGAGAGAAAGACAAGAGAGAGAGAGAAGAGACAGGGAGAAGAGAGAGACAGAGAGACAAAAGTTAGAGAGGACAGAGGGAAGGGAATGGAGACAGAGGAGAGAGAAGAGACAGAGGAGGGGGGAATGAAGACAGAGGAAAGGAGAGGAGGGAGAGGAGACAGAGGAGAGGAGGGAGAGGAGACAGAGGAGGAGGGAATGGAGACAGAGGAGTGGGGAATGGAGACAGAGGAGAGGAGAGGAGAGGAGGGGGGAATGGAGACAGAGGAGAGGAGAGGAGAGGAGGGGGGAATGGAGACAGAGGAGGGGGGAATGGAGACAGAGGAGAGGAGAGGAGAGGAGAGGGGGAGGAGAGGAGGGGGGAATGGAGACAGAGGAGGGGGGAATGGAGACAGAGGAGAGGAGAGGAGAGGAGGGAGAGGAGACAGAGAGGAAGGAATGGAGACAGAGGAGAGGAGAGGAGGGAGAGGAGACAGAGGAGAGGAGAGGAGAGGAGGGAGAGGAGACAGAGGAGAGGAGAGGAGAGGAGGGAGAGGAGACAGAGGAGGAGGGAATGGAGACAGAGAAGAGGAGAGGAGGGAGAGGAGACAGAGAGGAAGGAATGGAGACAGAGGAGAGGAGAGGAGGGAGAGGAGACAGAGGGGAGCAATTGTGTCCATCGGTTCTACCAAAATACAAAGCAAAAGCTCCCAACATACATGCCAAGCCGCTTGATCTTGAGCCCTTTCCTGTTCTGAAATCCTCCGCTCCGGGAGGGGCAGAGGGGCATGCCCTTAGAGCGGCCCCGGTTCTTGGGGATGGTGACCACGCCGCTCCGCCCATTGGGGACCTGAACCGGGACCAAGGGTATGGTGGGCATCATATCTGGGCCCACTTTGCTGCTGCTCAGCGTGGATGCAGCTTCTGTGGTTGGGGTGGAAGATGGAGCGCTGCTGGACACGGCACTTAATGTTACGGAGGTGAGGGTGGACACAGCAGATGAGAGCGACGATGAAAACGACAGGGAGGATGATGAAGACGATGATGAGGTCGAAGACAGCGATGAGACAGATGAAGATGATGATGAGGACGATGACGACGCAGGGTTTTGTGAGGATGACTTCTGCAGAGCTGTGGCGGAGGCTTTTGTGATGGTGACCGAGGAGGTGGAAGGCAAGGAGGGCAAGGAAGGCAGGAGGAGAGGCTTGTCCACCTCCATCTTTTCCTCGGCTTCACCACCCGGGTTTGTCGATGCTATGGATGTGGGACCTGCAGAAGGTTATAGAGAGGGGGGGAGAGAAAAAAAAATTAGTATTACACAGAAATAATTTTAAAATCTTAGAACAAAATAATATACCACTATCAATAATAAAGACAAACAAAAATATCTTAAAACATAAAAAATCTAACAATAACAATAATAAAAAACAAACAAAAGAAATAAAATAATGCCAAGCCCCAGTTGGTCCACACGAAACATCACCTGAGGAAGAGCCACATGAGGGCACCGCTCCTCCACTGGTCCCTTTCTCTTGCTTGACGTCCAAGGTGTCATCTTTACTACTGCCCCCATGTGGTCTCTCCATACTTTAATCTGCAGGGGAGAGAAGGGTAGCTTTAGAATACTTTCATTGAATATCTCTTTATTGGAATGACTATCTTTAAGGAAGCAACATGAAGAAAGAATGATGAGAGATGGAGGGAGGGAGGGAAGGTGGGGAGGGGGAGAGAGAAGGAGGGAAGGAGAGAGGGAGGGAGGGAGGGAGGGAGGGAGGGAGGGAGGGAGGGAGAGAGGGAGGAAGGGAGGGAGGGAGGGAGGGAGGAAGGGAGGGAGGGAGAGAGAGGTGAGAGAGAGAGAGAGAGAGAGAGAGAGAGAGAGAGAGAGAGAGAGAGAGAGAGAGAGAGAGAGAGAGAGAGAGAGAGAGAGAGAGAGTAAGGGAGTTAGTGACATGTCATACTACTAAAGAAAGCATAACAAACTCTTATAGGACTTGCTTTCTTATGGCCTGACACACCTACCCCACCAAACAATGACTTATCTACTTTAATGCAGTTCATCCAAATAAATAAATAAATAAATAAATAAATATATATATATATATATATTTTAAGGAATCTGAAGATCAACCTTATGAGACTTGAAAACATGAAAATAATTTTCTGGCACACAGAGGGGAATAGGTACACTTTGCTCTGTGCCCTCACCTGAGTATATCTAAATATAACCACACACATGCCCTTAGGGTTATTCTCTGGGTCTTTATGTATATAAAAAAAAAAAAAAAAAATAAATAAATAAAAAATGAAAAATGAAATCCTTGTTTGTATTCAACAAACATACATCTAAAACCAGATCTTAGTCAGCTGACCAAATTGTAGATAAAATAACTGAGCAAAAAAGTAGAGAAACACAAAATATACCTCCCTATTTTTCCCTTTGTTTTGTTTACAGATGACTCCAGTAGATAAATCATGTAAATTGAGGTAATGCCTGGAGATTGAGGCCAGAGGCCAAAACTAAAAAC
The DNA here is from genome assembly GCF_977035675.1 of Penaeus japonicus. Taxonomy (NCBI): domain Eukaryota; kingdom Metazoa; phylum Arthropoda; class Malacostraca; order Decapoda; family Penaeidae; genus Penaeus; species Penaeus japonicus. The sequence continues at coordinate 9,460,744 of NW_028234418.1, forward strand.
AATGATTGAGAGCTAGATACCCTATAGTATCTCAATGTATATCAAAGCTAACACTTCATGAAAATCTTAAGAGTTAAATCTAAAATCTACTAATGAAATGTTTAAGATCCAGAAGCCTCAACATCCACTCTCCAATATAGTAAACCAGTGAGATTCTCTGAGACCAATGGCACATTCACAATCTGATCCATCCTTTTACATAACAATCTACTAAAATACCTGCATGAATTATCTGCATTTGGAACAGTATGTGTGATGCCTGTTCATGAGTCATTGCTTTCATTTGGTAATGGCATTAAAGTTATAAAGTAACAATGAAGATGATTATATATAAAGTATTAGTTGTATAAGTTACAAATAAATTATAAAATAAGATTATAAAATGGCCATAAATACTACAAAACTACTCAAACTTTTGAAGTAGTCCTAACTGAAAAGTTTCAATCTAAATAACATGCAAACTCACTCACTTTTTCAAAGTCAGTCAGTCAGTCACTCATTCTTTTTCTTCCCTCTCCCCTCTCCCCTCCCCTCCCCCCCCACCCTTCTCCCCTCTCTCACCTTCTTCCTCTCCCTCTGTCTGCTGATGCCATGCCAACACCAGAGGCTAATTATTTACCTCAAGCAGATATCTGCAGGTACAGAAATATCACATAAGCACCTCATTGCTCTGAGCCTGAATATTCAGTAGAAAATACAATTACAATAATATCTTCTGTGGGGTCTGCCAGTAACTTATATCTTAAATGAGTTAATATTTAGTTATTCCAATATTTGATTTGTATTTGCATTTACTGCAAACACTTATCTGCAACTGTATTTAATCATCCCTATAAGAAGCTGTGCTGTACCATGAGTGAAATAACTTTAAATAACATGTTAATGTCTTTTATAATTTGTACATGCATTAGCATATACTCTTATATGTTTACAAATAAGTATAATCAACCATATGAGTTTTCTTCCCATGCCTTTAAACACACCTTTTTTCAATATTCTGGCCAGTGGTGACTATGCCATTAAATAAAAAATAAGAAATACGAAAATTGGGCATTGCTCATTTTGCTGGACTCGATCTTCATCTGAAATAACTAGCCAACACTCTCTCAAAACCTCATTGCTGTAGTTTTGAGAACTGATGCATACCCCAAGCTGGCAACCGCAAATCCCTGTAATTATTTGCTTATACTCGTGTAGTAAGTCTCCGTCATATATTGCATTATGTTGGGGACTTTGGTCTAACTGCCTATATTCCTAAAAGCAATGCCTTAACAACAAGGCAGGATATCATATGCATCTCTTGAATAATAACACTCAAAATAATAATAGCAATAATCAATCTAAAAGCATAACCACCATCAACTACCACGATCCTTATTTTCTATAACATTCAAAATTATCCAAACCCAAAATCATGTTCAAATCACGAAAAAAAAAAAACAGTAAATTAAAAAAGAGAGAATGAAGCTCACATAAAATAATACTTCTAGTTATCACCATCATCAATTATCATCAAAATCTTTGTCAGTATTAATATTACTCTATGTTATCATCATCATCATTATTGTTATTATTTCTGTTATCATCATTACTAACACTATCATCGTTATCATCATTATCATTATCATCCCTTACATTATCTCTCTCTTTCTCTCTTTCAGGTGGATGTCCAATCATGGTATAACTTAGTTGATTCTGAAGCAGATATCTGAAATATCATTTTTTTGTGCCTGTAAAGCCCTATGGTAAAAATACTTTGCTTTTATAATAATAATAATAATAATAATAATAATAATAATAATAATATTATTATTTTATCATTATCATTATTGTCATAATAACAATAACAATTATAATAATAACAATAATAATAACAGAAATAATAATGATAATAATGATGATAAAAATCATAATAAAAATAGAAATAACAATAATAATGAGAAATAGCATTCACTATAAAAATATCAATAATAATAATATTGATAACAAAAATAACAATAACCAAAAATAATAAATAATAATAACATTGATAATGACCATAATAATAACATTAATAATAATAACAAAAAACAATGATGACAATAATAACAACAATGATGATGATGATGATGAGATGATGATAATAACAATAACATTTATAATAATAAAGACAGTAATAAGCACAAGCAATATGCATTGAATAGCTCAAAGCAGAAGCTTAATTCAGGAAGTATCACGTACATAGCCATAGCCTGGGACGCACAGTGAGTTGGGTATCCTAAAATGTGGTATTAATAACAATACAATTATAGTCATACACCATAAATGAAACTAAGCAAACTACTGTCAAACTAAAAGAGAAGTAACTGAAGAAAAACTAATGGATACAATTATGGCCATAAACTAACAAAGAATTTCAAGCAAATTCCTTCAACATGCCAAATGAAGCCAACACAACACTCGCATGGTTTTAGATTTCTAAACTTGACAATCGTCATAAGAATGGCTAATGTACCTACTAAGCTACAATTTGCTCAATCTTAATAACCAAAAGAAGCCAATTATCATCTGTCTCAAACTTTGACAAGTTTTGTTACATCATAATGTAAATTTTTCTTTGATCTCATTTCACCTATATTACTTCCTTTCACTGGTTTCCCTGTTGACCCATGCAACAGGGCAAGTTAATATCCCTACAGGTGCAACAGCTTCTGTATATCTCTACAGGTGCAACAGCTTCTGTCTAAATATATTTTTACTGATAAGAACATTCTGTTTGAACGACCGCTCTTGTTTCCTGGTGATAACAGCATTTTTAAAAATCTATTAGAACACACATACCAATAAAGTCAATACGTGGACAATGACGACATGCAACACAACCAGAGTAATAAAAGTGCAACAAACGGATGTGTTTCAAGTCTGACCAACCTCCTTATCACACATCAAAACCATCCCACTGGGAGTTTACGACGACTTGATAAGTCACAGTTTATTGCTTATTCAATGTTGTGGCCATGTTGCAATTTATCATTTATGAGATTATGCCTATCTTTAATATTCCCTTTGCAAAGCCAGTCACCCAAGTATGATTAAAAAAAGTAACCAGGGTCAAGACGAGTCTCAGTGTCTCAGCGACCTGTATTACTCCATCATTGTAATCAACAATAATAACAATAACAATAATAATAATAGTAATTACTGTAATAGTGATAGTGAGTGATATTGATAATAATAATTTCAATAATGAGAATAATAACAATAATAATAATATAAGGATGAAAATAACATTAATAATAACAACAACAATAATAACAATAAAAAAATAACTAATAAAAAAAAAAATAATAATAATAATTATTATATTAGTGATAACAAAAATTATGATACTATTTATAATAATATCAATATTTATTATAGTATTAGAATTAAAAACATTGTATCATGATATAACATAGAATCTGATTGTCATGATAAGACCTTTTTTGAATAAGAGAGAGAAAAAAAAAAAAACAGTATTTCTTGAGGAACTACAGATACACTAATACTAAATGTTGGCATTGAAATACTTGCAAGCTCTTAATTTTTTTTTCCAATTTTGTAGTGTACAGATGTTCTTTTTTAACTCACTCTCACTGTCTCATGCACTCACTCTCACTCTCACTCTCACTCTCACTCTCACTCTCACTCTCACTCTCACTCTCACTCTCACTCTCACTCTCACTCACTCACACACTCACACACTCACACACTCACTCACTCACTCACTCACTCACTCACTCACTCACACACTCACACACACACACACACACACACTCACACACACACACACACACACACACACACACACACACACACACACACACACACACACACACACACACACACACACACACACACACACACACACACACACACACACACACACACACACACACACACACACACTCATTCACTCTCGCCGAAGTCAACTTTTCATAAAATATCTATTTCAACAGTGAGAATCCTATAGCTTAATTTTAAGTCCGGCACTAAATTCTCAGGTGGTGTGTCTAAAGTGATTTGCTATCAAGCGTGGAAGTGGAGGGATTCTCAGCATACATTGGCAGTAATTACAATTGATTGCTACTAACCATACACGTGACAGGAGTCTTACTTTTAATTCCACTTTTCCCCCTGAGTTTGCTAGATTTATTTTCCTTAGAAGACTTTCAGAATCACCTCTTAAAAGTGAGATGCCAAGCTGAGGGCCAAAATTAAATCTGAGTATCGCAATCTAATAATTTATAAATATTAATGCAAGGCACTACAAGCACACTCTTAATCTTATCAACTGATGGACCATCATGCTTGTGTGATTTATATTCCAAATGGCTTGGATAGAAATGAGTAACAAAATAATGTTATGTGTCAGTCAATGTCTACAGTATGCTCTATAAAATATTAGATTACGCAAACATAATATAATGAAGACGCAAAGGATAGTTTTGACTAAATAGCACTGGTTTTGCTGAGTTCAGGAACCATAACATACTTCAGGGAAATATCTATTATAGAAAATCAAATGAGATTCATTACGACACTTAGATATGGGATACATAACTGTACACAAAACTAACAGGCTACACATTTGAAACTGCAATGCTCTGATCTACTTTAGTGGTTCTATAAACAGAAATACTGACATTTCTTGACATACATTCAAATCTATTCTGACAAACCAGTCAGATCTCAAAATAGATGTATATTATGGCACACAGAAGTCATATCTATATATTTCCTCTTGTTCATCATCTCCCTTGGTTTAATTGAGTCAGATTTACCTGACTGATGCACATATAACAAATGGCAACTGGGAACAAGAAATGGAATGGTATGATATATACACTACAGGAATACTGTATTTTTGCACACACTGAGAGAGCTACAAAATCCTGAATGTATGCTGTAACTCCTAAAGGATGGGGGTATTTTACAAGCTGATACAGTCACTTCTATCTATTCTAGCTCAAAGCACACACAAAATAAGAGTTGTATATTCAGAATATACATATGAAAATCTACATCATGAGGGAAACAGTACAGTCATTTTCTGGCTGTGTTAAATATTGGTACAAGTTACCAATGTCTTATCAAGTACTATGGCACACATAAGCTCACACACACACATGAATAAACATATACATATTTGTTCACACGACATCCTTTGGGAGTTAACCCATTAACAATTAGGCTGTTTTGGCTCCAACTGGTCAAAACGGTAGGATATTTCAAACTCGCAAGCCTAACACCACAGGATTTTTACCCACACTGGCCGCAGCCAAACGCTATGCACCCGATCATCCGGCACGTCGGCTAGGAGGATAGCCACAATGAAATATCTCATCCCCATCACCTGATGCTGCCACCACTTGACATGTTAACTTGTCAACTGCCATTAATGAGTTAAGGGATAATTCCTATTGATTTTATCTAATACTGTTACTGAACCATTAATGGCTAGCTGGAAATTTCAAATCACTACTTCCAATACATGTTTTCATACAACTGACACAACTTTCTAAGCTGGACTGGCTACAGTGGGCTGACTTCCTAAAGCACCTCTCTCTCTCTCTCTCTCTCTCTCTCTCTCTCTCTCTCTCTCTCTCTCTCTCTCTCTCTCTCTCTCTCTCTCTCTCTCTCTCTCTCTCTCTCTCTCTCTCTCTCTCTCTCTCTCTCTCTCTCTTCCTTACCCATGATTTCACTAGTAAAGACATACTACGGTTATTGTGAAATATTGGTTTGGAAAACTCAGAAAGACTCTAATAAGACAGTAACAATGATCCCAAACTTAAAACAAAGGCAAGCTTGTATGGAATGATGGTTTAACTAGCCTTTAGATTTTTTTGTTCTCCTTTATCTTTCTACTATTGCCTTCCTTTAAAAACAGTGTACAAAAAAACAGCAATATTAGGCAAAATGCCAATCATATTCAACAAAATACACAAAAAAAAAGCAAGAAAGGGAACCAAGTATGGGGCTGATAAACATACATGTACAAACACACATATTTCTCATCCTTTCAGTTATATATGTGTGTTTTCAAATACCAAACAATGATGAACGAATTAAACATCCATCAGACTCCAAAGTATTTTAGTATTTATATATAATTCAGAAATGGTCTACTCTCAAAAACAAATCCTACATATTATCAATACTTCCCACTTGCAATAATCTTGATCCTCTAATAGCTGTTGAATCCAAAATGAAGTTTATAATTGCTAGTACATGCATAAAACCAATAACGTAATCCACAACTGGATCCTAAGGGACCATGCTATATATATTACTGATATGATAACAAATAAACCTACTATTGCCATAAATCTCTACTGCTTGCTGTGGATTCTACTAACGGATAGCCACAAAGGAAAAAATGAAAACTAGATTTTTATGCAACAAGATGGCCAAAATAATTTACATCAGCAAAGCAAAACATTCATGATAGACCATAAGCTAGTTCCCAAATCTACCTTTCCATATCCACTACTAGGATGCTTCCTGTCTATTTGCCGGATGATCTAATATCCGTGAAGAAATCTACTAGGCTTATAAATTCTTTACATACAAGATGAGCCAATCACTTTTATCTAGGAGTTTCTGGTTTCTTTTTTGGTGTGTTCCTGAATTTCCATAGCCTTTCTGTAGCCCTTCTGTCTTATTTCACCCAATTTCTATTTTCCTTTATGATCCAAGCCCTACAAAAGTACCAGCAGTACCAGAAAAACTGATTCCTAAGTAAAATACAAACAGATAAACACATTGGTATCAGAACAACTAAAAACTATAACTATCTTGTACACAAGGAATTATAGGTCTAACAACTTATCTATGCTAAATACCACAGGAAATATACACACAAGATCATTTCCATTCATTTTTAACACCAGAAAGGCAGTTGTAATCTTGGTTTATAAAGAAGGTATGTGATTGTACTTCATGACCACATGTTGAGTCTAGCTGAAGCCTCCAGCAATAACCACCTACATAAAGGTTAGGCAAGCGCATAATTAGAATGCCAATAAGAAAACAGGTAATATATTGATTACATTACCACACATATCTACCTTCCTATCTTTAAATGTTTCCAAAATTATCTCTTGACTCAAAGCCTTGAACATTGTGTAGGAAAATTTATTATTATGGGGAAACTAAAACAAATTTCTTTGAAACTGTAAGGATTGTATGAGACATTACCATCACCTATTCATGCCTTTAAAGATAAATGAATGTAATTTTCAGAAATAATTAAAGGTAAGTATTTTGTACATACACTATCACCTATACGTTGTTTAATGAAGCTTTGAGATTTTCTTTAAAAGCACCTAATATTTTGATAAATATTTAGATAGAAAAAAAAGACCCTTAGGCACATCCAAACACCTGGTGGAGAATATATTCAATTGGTAGTTTGTCAGTTTTAACATGCTCAGTAACTTTCAATGTTCATGTAATACAGTGGAATTCACATCCTTGGCACAGGTGGTTAAGTCAGCTCCTGCACTTTTTTTGTATTTCTTATTTTAGAGATATTTCACATAGAACTTTCCTTATATGATACATTTCTATTTTCAGAATTTTTCTGCTCTAGGTCATTATAGTAAATATTTACAAGGCACACACACATTTACAACAAAACTAAACACTTGGGCCTCTGACCCTGATGGCACTCCAGCATGGGCCAACAAACTTCTGCATGTAATTCTGACAAAAATAAAGCTTGTAGATCTCGCTGGCAATTTATCATAAATTTGAAAACAAAATCAAATTCTATCACGCCAGAACACACACGTCAGAGCTTGATGGTCTTTGGCGAAGGGCTAATTGTGAAGGCTGTGGCAACCATTTAACACTGTTCTACTACTAGGGATTGTAGGCCTACCATCTGAGATCACAAGTTTAAGATAGATCTGGAGAGAACCCAGCCAATGTAAATATATTTAATAGTTATGACTTTAGGGATACTGTTACTAAAAACTGTCATAAACTTGTTATAACAAAAAATAAAATCAGCTCAGTTTTTTCCAAATGTGTTTCCAGAGTCTGTTAGCAAATACAGTCAGGTGGAACATCTACAAGTTAGTAACAGAAACTAACAGAAACTGTGTTCATGTTTTCCTATGAGGAAAACATGAACACAGATGTGATAATGATAATAGAGTAAAAATGGAAATATAAAAAATATATATAATAGTAATAGCAGGGCGGCGCTCTTCTTACCTACAGATAAGTTGAAATCTCACCACAAAACGAAACACTAAAAATTTTCTTTCACACATCACCATATTTCGATAATTCCAACAGTTAAATCTCACGATTTCCCAGTAATTATAATAGTAAAAGTCTTTTTACCCCGAAAACTCAACCCGATACACATTTCCACGTTCAGCGTATCCACTTTTCTCCTTCTCTCACTCGTAAAGTCCTCGCCCTCACCTTCTCGGCGTTAGGGAACACGCCCGAATTCTCGTACTAATCGAGCACTACGAACGAACACGAGATATATGAGGGGAAAAGGGGGGAAATATAGCCATTCGAACCTTTAGAACCTCCTTGACGTTTGAGGTTCTGTCTCTCTCTGGCTCGGCGATGTAAACAAACGACATTTTCCCTTATTTTACGTCCTTGCGGGAGCCGTGACTTACCTTCCGAACTTCTTTGGTGCTTTGAGGAATCACTATAATCCATGGTCTTAGAATATGTCGTCAAATTTGGGTAAAAAATTCATGTTGGAAGGATAAAAGGATAATATTCACTCACAACAAGCCGACACACGGGTATACGGAAACTGATCCTATTTTCAACTACGGTTCGGATGCCATTTCGCTCGTATAGGCGATCGACTTTGCAAATTCAAAACGGCGTCAGGCCCACTACGAAACAAACATTGATGCGCTTTTGTTCTCCTGTGCTCGTTGGGTCGAGTCGATTCAAGCGTCTATTCATTTATCCCAGGGGTGTTGAGAGGAAATAGAGTCCGCGCTTGAAAGTAGTTCATTTTTTAAAAATATTTTGAAGAAGAATTTATCAACTTCCACCCATATCCATGATTGAATCTATAGTTGAAATGTAGATTTATCGCAGTTACAGTAGATTCCGTTTCCAACAGTCGCAATTAGTGTCTATGGTGGGGCAGGTTCGATATTAGGGCGGAGGGATACACGGCGAGAGGAAGAGAGAGAGAGAAAAAAAAGAAAAAAAATATAAGAGAAAAATTAGAGAGAATAATAAATATCAAACAAATCTATTTTCACTGTTTAACTTATTACAAATGAATTACATAAATATTTGGGGAAGATAGAGGTGTAAGAAAGAAATGAATGAAAGAAGAAAAGATGCAGAGAAAGAAATGGACGAACGACGGAAGAATTTCCATATTTATTCTTATCCTTTTAACTTCCCAGTTAGTTGAATAAGAGTCTGATAAGCCTTAAAGGCGAAATGGCGTCTCGCTTTAGGCTGCGCCACTAGAGTGCGCGTGGCAGCGAGAGAGAGAGAGACAGATAAGGCAAATTAGAGATCAAATAACGAAAATCTTTAATTTTTTCTTAATATCTCTCATCAAGTTCCTCAATCGGAGCTATATGATTATTTCTGATAACTCCACCACATACACTACTTGCTGTCAACATAACTGGTACAACTTATATATTCATACATGTTCAACTATCTCATATTTACTAATATAATCAACACATTAACTATGTGTACTATCTGAGGCTCAACTATCCACAACTAGCATATAGACACATACAGAGCTCAGAGAACGAGTTCTCCTATCTGCGTATCCCATATCTAGCTGAGATATTCTATATAGTCATTACATTACTTATAGCACTAGTATATATTATATATAACGACAACACACACCTAGCCAGATACTGATCTCATAAGTGTCTACATTTTCCACTTTCCAATATTATTTCAGTTACGCTTAACTTTATATTCAACATTACAGAAATCTCAAAATATAATGTCTAAATAACTCTCAAATTTATGCATCTATAGATTAACTTGCACGCACTACTACAACTCTTTTAGGTCAATTTTTAAACAGATACGGTGTACTTGAGTGGAGCTCCCTTCGGGTCCGTGAGAAAATTTGCTACATTGGACTGTCTACAGCTCTCTTCTCTCATTATCTTTATCTATTATTTCGTCTGCTATACTATTATTATACTTTTTTTTTAGTTTCTCTCTCTTCTTTTTTACTTTAGCACATATCTATTATTTACTCTGACAGTTGAGTTTTTTCTAACGTACATTTCTGTACTATACATTCTATTCACATTTAATATCTTACACCAATTATATTTAATTATCTGTCTTACTTATACACTCATTACTTTATCTCATGGAACTTTAGAAGACGTTTACTATCTGCAGTATTAGTCCATTATTAATTGGTACTCTATAATTTACAACTCTATTACTAACCTACATGGTTCATCTCTACATTGATTCTTCTTATCTAAGCACTCTACTAACTTATTTACTTAACTCATAACATCTTTAACTGTAATTTTCTCTTTACATACACAGTTATTCATTATACCTCAATTATCTAATCATTATTCTCTCATAGATTTCACTGTATTTTGTTTCTGAATCATGTCATATATTTACATCTATTTAACACTCACTATTTCTCAGACTTATGTTATTTTATACGTTTACTTAACAGTTCAATAGATGTCACATTCTTTGAGATGATGACTTTTATTTGATAAACCCATCTTCATCTTGAGATGAGCATTATTACTTCATATCTTAATGTCTCTCTTAGGTTTTAATTCTCATTATAGTTGAGGATATCTTTCTTTTTTTAAGATGAAGTTTTAAAATAGTCGTTTAACACAGGTTTAGCTTGAGTACATTTCTTCGATTTACTGAGATTTACTTTTAATATTTTTTAATTGCTGGTAACGCATATATTCCTGTGTAGTGCACTTTGATCGTGGAACTTCTTGAGTTTGTCTTTGACGCAAATTAGTTTCACTTAGTAACTCATATAATAACTTTTAGGTGTCAGCTTGGTTAGTGATGAATTGTCTAATTAGATATATAAGTTTGACCTTTTGATGCGGCTTTAGGTAGGTTGGCTTTTTAGATTGTTTGACTTAGCTTTACTTGTACTTGTATAATTGCTGTTTACTTTATATGCTTTCTTTTCTTCTATAAAAAGGCTGCAGGTATCGTGATACTAGGGTCGCTGGTTGCTATACTCTTCTTCACATCATTGTTTGTTGTGTACTCATCGATCGTTTAGTTAGAGAATCTGTCTTCATTTTTTCTGATCTTATTTCTGTTATGTAACAGTATACTTACTCTTTGTGTACATTTTAGATTATTGCGCTTTTATCGATCTTATTTATTTTAACATTAAGTCATTGATATTATTGGTCATTTTTAACTTATTAATTGTGTTGTACAGTTCGCAACCTAGCATTGAGCTGTTATACAGGCTCATGGCTTGGTGATGGCGATTTATCTTGAGATATTAGCCTACTTGTTGTGATGGTATACGTTTGGGGTCGGGTGGATGAATTGTCTTCTTATTTATATCTTTATTGTTTTCTATTTCAGTGCTGTACTTACATCTAGACTACTTACATGGGGAGTGTTTCGACTCTTTGAGTCGTGATGTCTTAATTGTCTGGGGTTATTCGTATTTCTAGTGTTTCGGAGTGTGTTCGTGTCTTATGTCTGTATGTGACTGCGTATACATTTTTATGAACAGTACTTATGGTGATGGGGGGAGGGGAGGTATCTCGTGTCTAATGCGAATGAGTTAGTGTTTGAATGCTGTGTCGTGTTGCTGATGTTAGGAGTTTATTTGTTAGTGGAGGTGCATTGAGTAGGTAGTCTTTTGATGTCTGTTGTCTCTGGGGGGAGGCTCTGAGAAAAGAACAGTAGTCAGACAACGGACAGTTTCTATCTGACTGTAGTATATGCATCTATTGAGTCGACATCTCGTAGTGAGAGTGGGATTTGTTGCGTCGAGGGCATTCTTGTAGTGTAGTGTCACAGTTAGTATTGGATAGAGGGCTAGTAGAGATGTGAGAGCACAGGATATGCACACTGATCAGGGGCAACATTCAGATAGTGAAGTGGCGATGTTTGATGGTGATGGTGGTGAGATGGTCTTACGAGTGACGCTGGGACGTAGTGTGTGACGGTTACACGAGAAATGAGCTATAGTCGGTGACAACGACACGGTGGTTAGGGAGGATTGGAATGGAGGTTGGATTTTAGTGTGAGGGGTTGTAGGGTGTTATGGATTGAGGTAAGGATGGTAAAGGGGGTTGATTGGGAGAGGAGTTGGTGGTGGTTTGATGGTTTGGAGTTAGTGATTTTGAGTGTTTTTGAATAGAGGTTTGGAATTGGGTGGGGGGTAGGGGGGAGGGGGGGGGATGTTATGGGGGGGGGGTGGGGGGTGGGAAAGGGGTAATTATGAAGTAGGATGTTAGTGGTAGTTTGTGTATTAGGTGGTTTTTATGTTTGGGTTGGTTAGTGGTTATGGTTGTTAGTTTGGGTTAGTTTGTTGTTATTGTTAGGATGTTGGTGTGTGTATAGGGTGTGATTATTTGGTTTTATTGTTATTTATGATGGGAATGGATGAGATATATTTATTGTATTTTATGGGGGTTGGGGATAACGGGCAAGAACTGCATGAAGAAGGCGAAGCACAGATTATAGGAACACAATGGGCAATGAGTATGAGGTATTATGACTTGTTAGGGGTGGAAAAGGGTTGAGAAGGAAGTGTGGGGGATGATGGATGGGGGGGTGGTTGGTTGGGGGATGGGGTGGGTGGGGGTGTGATGGGGTGGATAATGAGAAAGTGAAGTGAAGGGAATTGTGTTGGGTGGGAGGGGGTAGGAGGGGGGGGAAGGGAGAGAATATGATTAGAGTTAGATTGGATGGTTGAGGGGTTAGGGGGGAGGAGGTTTGGATTGGGTGGGAATGGGAAGAATGGGTGGGGGGGTTGTGGAGGGTGGGGTGGGGGGTTGGGGGGTGAGTGAGATGGGGGTTTTTGTGGAGGGGGGGGGAGGTGGTTGGGAGTGGATTGGGGGTGGGGGGGGGTTGTGGGGGGGGGAGGGGGGGTTAGGGGGGGTGGGGAGGGGTATATATATAGATAGATGGTAGATATATTAAGATAGATAGATAGATAGGATAGATATATATATATATTATATATATATATATATATATATCTATATATATATATATATATTTTAAATATGTTTAATATATGTATATATATATATGATATATATATATGGTATATATATATATATATTATATATATATATATATATATATATATAGTATATATGTATATTGTAGGGATGTGATGGTTTGATGATTATGTGTGGGGGGTGGTGATTGTATGTGGTGGTTTGTTGTTGTTATGGGTGTTTTTGAAGTTTTTTTATGGATGGGGTTGTGTGGGGGTTGTTTGGGATGTGTTGGGTGGGGGAGGTGTTGGGGGGAGGAAGGGTGGATGGAGGGATTGAGTTCTTTTTTTGGTTTTGTATGTATTACAGTTTTTTTTAAGTGTTTTTGTTTGTGTTTAGATAGAGTTTTTTTTTGTTTTGTTGGTTTTGTTTTTAGAATATTTTTGATGGAATAGATATAAAATATTTTATTTGTATGTTGGTTTGATTTGTTAGTATTTATTGTATTGGATATGGTTTATAGTAGTTTTGAAGTTAATGTGTGGGTGATTTTGGGGGTAGTAGATATTTGGAGATGTAGATGCGGATTTTCGTAAGGAAATGGCTGAGTAGAGTTATATTTTCGATGAGTCTTTTTTTGGGAAGAATTATGGGGCAGTGATTGTGTATAGGTAGTTCTGGGCACATGTTTTGAGGGGTGGTCGAGAGTATGAGCATTGCAGTCGTTTTGCGGATGTGAGTATTTAATTAAAGAGAAACTCGAGGTTGTTCCTTTAATTTCGGCGTTTGCGATCTGAAGGTCAAATTAGATTACGGTTGTCGCCTTTATTTAGAGCATGAGTTACCTTCTGTGCACGCTGGTTTTTATTCATTTGCTTGATGTGTATTTTATATATATATATACATATATATATATATATATATACATAT
>NW_028234418.1:9489082-9499082 GCF_977035675.1 Penaeus japonicus
CCCACAAAGCCTAATTATTGCATCATAATTATTGATCACAAAAGTTTTTTGTTTTTTTCTACGTCGTTGCCTTTCGAATTGACTCCAGGGACGAATGGTCGTTCCTTTTTATATCATCATCATCATTTTTTTTTTAATTCCTAGCCCCTAGGCCTTTAATTTGCATGGGTTGAGAATGCAAGATTTATGTAGGCCTATCGTCCGCGAGGCCTAGTTCTTCTCGAATTGATCTGCTGGAATTTCCTCTCTCTTTGTTGTGCGGGCTTCGTCTGTCGTCTGTTTATCATTATTTTCCTGATGTCATTTTTCTCTATTCGGTTTTTCATTCTTCATTTTTTTGGGTGGGTGGGGGTGGGGGAGGCTTTCAACGAAGAACCGCCTTTTGTGCATGATTGGGTATTGCCTGTTGTCTCTCTCGCTCTCGCTCTCTCTCTCTCTCTCTTTCATTTTCTTTCTTTCTCTCTTTCTTTTTCTTTCTTTCTTTCTTTCTCTTTCTCCCTCTCTCTCTCTCTATCTATTTAACTATTCATCTATTTATCTATTCATCTATCTCTCCCTCTCTCTTTCTCTTTCACTTTCTATCTCTCTTGTAGCCTTCGTTTCTTCCTTTCCCTGCCCTTATTTTCCCCTCGTCCTTTCACCAAGATTTCCCCCTTTCTTTTGTACTTACTCCTTCTTCTTTGTCTTTATTCCTAACGTCCCATTCCACTACCCACCCCCACCCCCACCCACCTCCTTTCCTTCTCTACTCCCTCCTTCCCCTTCGCTTCTTCTCCCTTCCTCCCCCCCTCCCCTTGTCCCTCCCTCTTCCCCTTCCCTTTCCCTTCCCCTTCCTTTACCCCCTCCTCCCCTCCTCCTCCTCTCTATCTCTATCTCCCTCCCTACCCCCTTCCCCCTTCTCATCTTCCCCTTCCTCCTCGTCACTTCCCTCCCCCACCCGACCACACACCCCTCACCATCCCTCCTTCCCCCTCGCCCCCCCCCTCCCTTTTTTTCTAGCACTTTCTGTCCTCCCGCGTAGGCCTATGCGAGAGGACTGTGAGCAAGTCCCCGCTAGATTACCAACACAGACAGACAGGAAGTTACTCTGTCTTGGGGGATATGTGACATTACGAATTAAATGATAATAATGATGATGTAAATGATAATAATAATGATCATAATGATGATGATATGAATGATAATAAGAATGATGATCAATATATATTGATGATGATATGAATGGTAATAACAATGATGCTCGTAATGATGATGATAATGATGATCAACATTATAATGAGAATGATGATCAGAATGAGGATAAAAGGATGAATTAGATTGCGTATTTATTTATACCCTCGAAATGAATAAATATATGGATAATAAATAAGGACGAAGGGAGAGATAGAACAAAAAAATAATTCTATGCAGATAATACGATAAAGAAAGAGAAGAAAAAACACTACCAGAATATTTATCTACGAAAGGGAAGATAAAATAAACATTGAGGAAAAAATAATAAAGGTAGAACGCAGTTAATAATAAAAAAAAGGATTAATATTTTCTGTAATTAAGTCGTACTCCTTTATCCTACGTCTTCCCGCTTGACAGCTGCTAATAAGCGGAACGGAGGGTAGGCCTACCATTTTCGGGCCTGATTAAGAAAAAAATATCGTCTGTGAACTGTACATTAAGGGAAAGATTATTAATTTTATGCTTATCAGAGTATCCCTTCCGACCTCCGTTTTCTTTCAATTTTCTCGTTTTTTTGTTGGTTTTCATTTGCACAGTTATATATATATATATATATATATATATATATATATATATATATATAAATATATATATATATATATATATATATATATATATATATACGTTTAATGTAAGGTATTCTTGCATGATTAATAAATATGTTTCTAAAATCATAGTAGTAATTAATGAAATATATCCAAATAAATGCCCCCTCCCCCTCCATCACTACCACAAAATATAAACCAATCGAATATACCAACCAAAACATTACCAATAAATAATAAAACACAAATGCACACACACAAACCAAAAAAGACAATAAAAGAAAAGAAAATAAAAACGAAAAACTCAAACACAACACAAAACGGGCGCTGGGTCAAAAAAGAAAAGAAAAAAAATCTCTAGGACAGACACGTAACTTCCTTTATCCACGCGATCCCTAACCGAGCCAGCCGTAGATCCTTGGGAGTTGCCTTATCTTCCCTGACCTGGCATGGAGGTGACCTGCTGCGCTGTGACATGACTTTATTGCCCGAGGTCAGCGGGAGGTTTGATTCGAAGGGCTTTATGGTATTAGATAATAGTACGGATGGCAGTAGTGATAGTAATGACGATTATGATAAATATAAAAATGATAAAAACATAATCATAATAACAATAATTATAGAAATAATAATTCATTCAATATGCGTTTTTACACACAGAAAAAAATGATAATAACAATATATCACATTCAGAAAACATGGCTAGGATAAGGAACAAGGAACAAAAAAATATAGAAGAAAAGAAAAGAAGAAAAAAGAAGAAAAAAGACGGTGTTAGGCACAGGTGGGGGGGGGCGCTTTTTTTGGAGAGGGGGGAGGGGGGGTGTAACACGCAATCCAAAGGAATAATTCAGGAAAGCGAATTGAGAGGGAAAGAGAGATTGAGAGAGAGAGAGAGAGAGAGAGAGAGAGAGAGAGAGAGAGAGAGAGAGAGAGAGAGAGAGAGAGAGAGAGAGAGAGAGAGAGGAGGAAGGATGCCAAGAGGTGGACAAAGAGGAAGAAGAAAAAACAAACACAAAAAAAGAAAAAAAAGAAAAGAAAAAAGTACAAAGTACGAGGGAAAGGACAACAACAAAAAACAAGAAAAATGAAATAAAATGCAAGAAAACAGAAAAAAGTAAAAAAGTCACACGAAGCAGAGAGCGCAAGTCCGAGCAAAAGCAATGTCATAAAAACTCTTCGCTCCTCCCTCCTCCCTCCTCTCTCCTCCCTCCTCCCTCTTCCCTCCTCTCTCCTCCCTCCTCTGTCCTCCCTCTTCCCTCCTCTTCCCATCCTCTACCTCCTCCCTCTTCCCGCTTCCCACCTCCCTCCCTCCTCCCTCCTCCCGCTTCCCGCTTCCCACCTCCCCCCTCTTCCCTCCTC
The DNA here is from genome assembly GCF_977035675.1 of Penaeus japonicus. Lineage (NCBI taxonomy): Eukaryota > Metazoa > Arthropoda > Malacostraca > Decapoda > Penaeidae > Penaeus > Penaeus japonicus. The sequence continues at coordinate 9,492,223 of NW_028234418.1, forward strand.
CCCCCTCCCTCCGACCGGAATGAGCAGCAAGCGAGGGAGGGAAGGAGGGGGGGAGGGGGGAGGAGGGGGCGAAGAGGGGAGAGAGAGAGAGGAGGGGGGCAATCCCTGGCTGCCTGCCTGCCTGCCTGGCCTCAGCTTAGGCCTACACACATTTTTTCTCTCCTGCTCATCTGGGGGGAGGCGCGCGTCGCATTAGATGATTGCGTGGCCCAATTTTGGGAGGCCTACGTTCTCGGCACAATTTTTGGGCCGGTATGTTCGACTATGTGTCTATCTGTCTTTTCGATCTATCTATCACTATGTCTATCGTGTCTATCGGTATTTTTTTTTTTAATCTAGCTCATGGGCCAAACTGGCGTTTTGGTTCGTGTGTGTGTGTGTGTGTGTGTGTGTGTGTGTGTGTGTGTGTGTGTGTGTGTGTGTGTGTGTGTGTGTGTGTGTGTGTGTGTGTGTGTGTGTGTGTGTGTGTGTGTGTGTGCATGGGCATGTATATGTATATGTATATGTATATACATATACACACACACACACACACACACACACACATATATATATATATGTATATATATATATATATATATATATATATATATATATATAGAGAGAGAGAGAGAGAGAGAGAGAGAGAGAGACAGAGGGGGGGGCGTATCAGATGCGTGCACGATATTCCTTTGTTTGGGTATTCCATGTCAATCATAAACATTGTAGTTGTTTATTTTGTCTCATGGGTCGTGATTGTCATTGTCCTCCTCCTCCTCCTCCTCCTCCTTATTATCATCATCATAATCATCATCATCATCATCATCATCATCATCATCATCATCATCATCATCATCATCATCATCATCATCATCATCTAGCTCTAGCTCTAGCTCCACCTCTACCTCTACCTCCACTTCCACTTCCACCTCCTCCTCTATATCTACTACCTCCTCCTCCTCCTCCTCCTCCTCCTCCTCCTCCTCCTCCTCCTCCTCCTCCTCCTCCTCCTCCTCCTCCTCCTCCTCTGCCCCCCCCCGCCCATCGCAAGGCCATAAGCGTTTGCCATTATGCAAAACGAGACCATTTCAAAGTTAGGAGACACAAGGGGAGAGATGATAAACGCGAGAAGAGATAAGGAAGAGGGAAGCAAGGTAGAGGGAGGGAGAGGAGATGAAGGGGAAGGGGGAGGGGGAGGGAGATGAGATGAGGGGGAAGGGGAAGGGAGATGAGATGGAGGGGAAGGGGGAGGGAGATGAGATGAGGGGGAAGGGGAGGGAGATGAGATGAGGGGGAAGGGGAGGGAGATGAGATGAGGGGAAAGGGGGAGAGAGATGAGATGAGGGGAAAGGGGGAGAGAGATGAGATGAGGGGGATAAGGGGGGGGGGGGAGATGGAGGGGAAGGGGGAGGGGGAGAGAGAGGAGATGAGGGGGAAGGGGGAGGGAGATGAGATGAGGGGGATAAGGGGGAGGGAGAGATGGGGGGAGGGGGAGAGAGAGGATATTAGGGGGAATGGGGAGGGAGATGAGATGGGGAGGAAGGGGAAGGGAGATGAGATGGGGAGGAAGGGGCAGGGAGAGGAGATGAGGGGGGAGGCAGAGTGAGGGAGACAAGATGAGGGGGTAAGGGAAGGAAGGGAGAGGATATGGGCGTGAAAAGAAGGATGGAAGAGGAGAAGGGGGGGAATGGAGTGGGAGGGAGGGAGGGAGAAGGAGGGATAAAAGGAGAGGATATGGGGGAGGGGAAGGAAAAAGGGAGAGGTGGTGGAGAAAATTATAAACTAGAATAAAATCAAATAAAATATAAGCAGTAACAATAATAATAATAATAATAAAAACAATAACTATCACTACGATAATATCAAAAACATTCATAATAAAAGCAACGTCAATAATAATAACAAAAGCAACAATAATCATCATCATCAAACAATAATAATAATAATTATAATAATAATAATAATAATAATAATAACAATAATAATAATAATGATAATAATGATAATAATAATAATAATAATAATAATAATAATAATAATGATGATAATAATAATAATAATGATAATGAGAATAATAATAATAGTAATAACGTAATAAAAGTAATAATGATAATAATAATGAAAAAAATAATAATAATAACACCAACAACATGAATAATCATAACAGAAATTCAGAATTAAAAAAAAAAGAGACCAAATAGGCCTAGGCAACTCAGCCGTGATTGACAGCTTCACACCGGATGTTTTGAGAGAAAATTGCACTATTGCTGACATTTGACTTTGACGCTGACGTAGAAATTTAGAAAAAAAAAGTCATGGTTAACGTATAGGCTGAGCGGTCGTAATTTGAATATGGTTGTTAGGATGTTTGGTTGTTTTGATAATGGTTGTGATGATGATTCTGATATTCACAATGATGATAACCACAATACTGATCATAGTTATGGTAATGCTGGTAATAATGGCGATGATAATGATGACAAAAATATGGACAACAATGTTAATAATAACAATGATATTCTCGCTCTCTCTCTCTCTCTCTCTCTCTCTCTCTCTCTCTCTCTCTCTCTCTCTCTCTCTCTCTCTCTCTCTCTCTCTCTCTCTCTCTCTCTCTCTCTCTCTCTCTCTCTATCTATCTCTCTCATCCTAACTCTGCCTAACTTTCTTCAACTCACATGGGTCTCCATGTAATACCTCCTTTATTACACAAAAAAGTAGGCCTAACTATCCACTCTCCCACAAAATCCTACGTCACAATACATCATACAAAAGACAAAACCAGAAGTCAATTCAGTCCCTCCCCCTACTCCTTCGCTCCCTCCCTTCCCTTCTCCCCCTCCTTCCCTCCATTCTCTCCCTACCCCCTCCCTCCCTTCCTTCTCTCCCTCCCTCCCTCCCTCCCTCCCTCTCTCCTTCCTTCCCTCCCTCCCTCCCTCCCTCCCTCCCCCCTTCCTTCTCTCCCTCCCTCCTCACCCTCCTCCCCTCCCTTCCTCCCCTCCCTCCCTTCCTCCCTCTCTCCTTCCCTCCCTCCTCCCCCTCTCTCCCTTCCTCCCTCCCTCACTCCTTCCCTCCCTCCCTCTCTCCCTTCTCTCCTTCTCTCCCTCCCTCCTTCCCTCCCTCCCTCTCCCCCTTCCCTACCCACCCTTTAACCCCAGTAAAACAAGAGGTTTCCGATACCGGCAAATTACTGCCCCGGTAGGCTATGAGAGAGGGAGGGGCGGGGAGACATCCGCGTAGGCCTATCTCCCATTACCTCGTCAGTTGTCAGCGAAGGAGGAGGAGGAGGAGGAGGAGGAGAGGGAGGAGGAGGAGGAGAGGGAGGAGGAGGAGGAGAGGGAGAGGGAGGAGGAGGAGGAGGAGGAGGAGAGGGAGGAGAGGGAGGAGGAGGAGGAGGAGGAGGAGGAGAAGAAAAAGGAGAAGAAGAAGAAGAAGTAGAGCTGGAGAAGAAGGAGGAAGGAAGAAGAGTAGGAAGAAAACTAAGACTAATTATAATGATAATAATAGGAGAAATATGAGGAGGAGGAAAAGGAAGAAATGGAGGAGGAGGAGGAGGAGGAGGAGGAGGAGATGGGGGGTGAAGAAGAAGGAAAAAGAGGAGGAAGAGGACGAGGAGGAAGAGGAGGAAAGGGGTGGGGTCAAGAGAGTGGGCAGGGCATGAGTTTTGGGTACGAAAGACGGGGGTAGGGGGGGGTATTGGGTACGTAATTGGAAAGGAATATGAGTAACAGGGAGTGGGAGGGAGGAGAGGGGTAGGGGGGATGTTTAGGCCTATCCTTTTTTTTTCTGATTACGCCCGGGTTAAATCCGGGTACGCTTTCAATCTGAGGGCAGGAAGGAGGCGGGGAGGGGGGGGGGGCAGAGAAAGACGGTCAGATTCGAGAGCTTAATAATCAGATTTATAATTGAAGGTGAGATGATACCGATGCTGTCTTTTGACTCTATATATTTATCTTTTCATCTCTCTTTTTTTTTAATACTTTCTCCTTTTTCTTTCTTCTTTTATACTCTTTCCCTCCCTCCCTCCCTCTTTTTCGTTCCCTCCCTCCTAACCTAATGGCAAAAATGATCACAATCACGACGAGGTTAATTATACATCTAAGCTAATCATCTACAGCAGTTTTAATCATACCATTACGAGTGATTACAAGTGGCACTAACGATCTGCAATGGCCGCAATAGTTAATTAGTTTACTTACTATTAATAATAACTTATAATTTACTATATAGAGGTTAATCAACGTGGTTTCAAATGTAAGGAAGAAGTCGGTAATGCTGCGCCACTGTTGTTAATGCTATTGGTAATTTGTGTTTTTTAACTCCTTCCCCCTCTCCCTTTCCTTTCCCTCCCCCCTCCCCTTTCTTCTACCTCCTTCTCTTCTCTTCTCTTCCCTTTCCTCCCCTCCTCTTTCTTCCCCCTCTTCTCTTCTCTTCTCCTCTTCCCTTCACTCTCCACTCATTTCCTCCCCCCTCTTCTCCTTTCCCCTCCCTTCCACTCTTCTCCCATCCCCTTTCCTCTCTTCCCCTCCTCTTTCTTCCCCGCTCTTCTCTTCACTTCTCTCCTCTTCTCTCCTTTTTTCTTCCCCCCTCTTCTCTTCTCTTCTATTCTCCTCACCCTTCCACTCTCCTCCCATCCCCCTCCTATCCCCTTCCCTTTCCTCACGACAGAAATAGTGTCACTGTCGTCATACCCCCCCCCCCCTTCTGCGCACAACCACATCACACAGCCACTTGGAGGAAGAGGAGGAGGAGGAGGAGGAGGAGGAGGAGGAGGAGGAGGAAGGGAGAGGGGGGGGAGCCAGGGAAAGGGGGGAGACATTATAAAAGTCCTCCTCCCAAAGATGTCAATCGACACGTTATAATCTCAAGTGACGGGGGGTGGGAGGCGAGGGGAGAGAGGGGGAGGGAGGAGGGGGGGGGAATCAAGAGAAGGGAGGGGAGGACGGGGAGGGCGCAATAGGGAGGGAGGGAGGAAGGAAGAGAGGGAAGGAGGGAAGGAGAGAGAAAGGGAAAAGAGAAGAATGAGAGAGAGAGAGAGAGAGAGAGAGAGAGAGAGAGAAAGAGAGAAAGAGAGAGAGAGAGAGAGAGAGAGAGAGAGAGAGAGAGAGAGAGAGGGGGGGAGAGAGAGAGAGAGAGAGAGAGAGAGAGAGAGAGAGAGAGAGAGAGAAAGAAAGAGGAGAAAGAGAAAGTGAGGGGAGAAGAAAAGTTGTAGAGAGCAACTATTTAATAATACCCTCCCCCCCCCCCAACAACCGCTCCTCTCTTCCCCTTCATTCCCCTATGCATAAAAAGGGAAAAGGAAAAGGGGAATAAAATATAATTGGGTCGGTGAGGATGATCTGGAATCAATCGGTCATTGCGAAACAAAGGAAACAAACAAACAACGATGGAAATGATGAATTTGCGAGAGAATGAGAGAGAGAGAGAGAAGAGAAGAGAAGAGAAGAGAAGAGAAGAAAGAGAGACAGAGCGAAAAGGGAAGAGAAGAGAAGAGAATGAAGGAAGAGGACGTGAAAAGAGAAGAGAAAGGGTGAGAGAAAAGAGAATAGAAGAAAGAAGAGAAAGAGAGAGAAGACAAAGAGAGAGAGAAAAGAGAAGAGAATGAAGGAAGAGGACGAGAGAAGAGATGAGAAGAAAGAAGAGAAAGAGAAAGAGAGAGAGAGAAATTGGAACCAAGAGCAGCGGTCGGGGAGGGGAGAGGGGGAGGAGGGGGGTGGATAAAACTCGTGAAGACGCAAAGTGGGCCTATGTAAACCTTTTTTAGGCCTGTGTAAGCCTATTTATGGCCCGATGCACCCGTACACTTAAAACCAATCCGCTGGTCGAGAGGTGGTCGAATGCCAGTCTCCAGGGCGACAGTTATGGCCATCTCTCTCTCTCTCTCTCTCTGCCTCTCTCTCTCTCTCTCTCTCTCTCTCTCTCTCTCTCTCTCTCTCTCTCTCTCTCTCTCTCTCTCTCTCTCTCTCTCTCTCTCTCTCTCTCTCTCTCTCTCTCGCTTGCTCCCTACTTCTCTTTCTCTCTTCCTTCCTCTTCCTCTCTCTTTTCACCTTTCGCTCTATCTCTATTGCGGTTTCTGTCTGTACCTGTATCTCTCTGAAGAAGAAAAAAAGAGAAAAAGAAAAGGAGAAAACAGGAAAAGAGAAAAAGTACAAACAAGCAAAAGAATATAAACAGACACGAATATCAAGAAAATAAAAGGTAATAATAAACAAAAACAGAAAAACAAAATTATCAAAAGCAAACGAAGAACGAAGACCGAGATAAACAACAAGAAAGAAGGGGAAGGAGGGAAGGAGGGAAGGAGGGTAAGGGGCGAGGGGAGGGGAGGGAGGGGGAGATCCTGTTAACAAAGAACTGTATAAATGAGAGTAAAATAAATGTAAAACACGTGAATCTCGATAAAATCAAAGAAATAAAAATAAAAAAGAATAGAACAAAATAGACCAAGCCAGCAAAACAGGGACAAGGAGGGGTGAAGAGGGGGGGGAGTGAAAGTCCCTCTTGACCAAAAGAAAAAAAAAGAAAAAAACTAAAAAAAAAAAAAAAAAAACGCGATTATCAATAAAATAAAAGTGCACATATAAAAAAAATAGAACAAATTGAAAACAAAAAAAGCCAGTCAACGACGAAGGAAAACACAAAGAAAAAACAAAAACAAAAAAAACAAGGAAGGTTAAGGGGAGAGTTAGGAGAGGGAGAGAGAGAGGAGGAGAGAGGGGGGGGGGGAGAAAAAAAAATCCCGGTTGACAATAGCAAGAAAAGACAAAGTCCCACAGAGAGCACTTCGGCCGCAGGACAGCCTGGCGAAGGAAGGTCCGACCGAGATGCATATATGGTAATCTGAGGTCCTGCCTTTTTTTTCTAACCCCCGAACACCGGCCTCC
>NW_028234418.1:9521582-9524443 GCF_977035675.1 Penaeus japonicus
TAGATGTAGACGATAGACCGAGAGACAAAGGAGAGGAAGAAGAGGAGGAAGAGTGGAACGGAAGAACCAAGAAGAGAAAATATGTCGTAAGGTAGAGAGAGGGAAAAAAAATAAAAACAAGAAGAGAAGGATCCTTGGGAGGGGACGAGCAGGAAAGTCACTCCTCCCTCCCTCCCTCCCTCCCTCCTTCGCCCCCCTCCCTCCCGCACCCACCTCCCTCATTCCCTCCCTCCCTCATTCCCTCTCTCCCTCTCTCGCCCCCCTCCCTCCCTCCTTCCCCCCCTCCCTCCCTCCCGCACCCCCCCGCCCGACCGCACCCGCCATACGCCGCACCCCCTCCCTCGTTGCCCTCATCCTCCCTCCCTACCCCCTTCCCCTACCGTTCCCTCCCCTACTCCCCTACGCTTTTAAAAACGGTCCCATGGCCGCCTAACCCAGCAAATGACGTCGCGATTACCTCCAAAGATGAGCGGGGGGGGGAGGGGGAGGGGGGGGTGTAGAGGAGAGGGTCACACCCCTTTGGAGCGCTACTTCCGTAGACTTGGGTTAATGACTGCCATTCACTCTCCGATGCGTGTGTCTGTGTGTGTGTGTGCGAGAGAGAGAGAGAGAGAGAGAGAGAGAGAGAGAGAGAGAGAGAGAGATGAGATGAGATGAGTGAGAATAGTGAGAGAGAGAGGAGAGGAGGGCGGGAGAGAGAGAGAGAGGAAGAGAGGGAGGCGGGGAGGGGCGGGAGAAAGCGGAGTTGGGGAGGGGAGGCGGTAGAGGAGGGAGAGAGAGAGAGAGAGAGGAGTGGAGAGAAATTTGGACTGCGCGTTGCTTTTCTTTTGTCTTTTGTGGTGTTGCTCTTCTTTTCCTTCTTTTGGCGTCTTTTACTTTCTTCTCTCTGCGCTCGCGTTGTAGCTGTCTCGTTTCTTCTGTTGGGCTACCTCTCAGCCTCACCCCCACTGACGAAGATTTTCCCATAACTTTACACAACCCTCACCACCCTCAAATAAAGAACGCCCAGAGATCACAAGCCTCCCCACCCCCACCTCCCTTCCGCCCCCTCCCCCCTCCCCTCCTCTTCCCTCCCTCCCCCCCTCTCCCCCTCTCAGACCCCCTCGCACATCCCCCCTCCTCCTCCCTCCTCCTCCCTCCTCCTCCACCTTCTCCTCCCTCTCCTCCTCCTCTCCTCCAGACTCCTTCCTCCTCCTCCTCCTCCTCCTCCTCCTCCTCCTTCCCTCCTCTTCTTCCCCTCCTTCTCCTCCTCCTCCTCCTCCTCCTCCTCCTTCCGTTCTCTCTTCAGAAATCAAAATCCTTTCTCTGTGGAACTCTCGGCCGCAACTTCAAACAGCCGCTGTCGTGCCTCTTATGCGAATATTTTCCTGGGATTTTCGTTTTCTCTTCTTCTTCTTCTTCTTCTTCTTCTTCTTCTTCTTCTTCTTCTTCCCTTTTCTTCTTTCTCCTTCTTCTTCTTTCTTTTTCCTTCTTTCTTCTCTTCTTCTTCTTCTTCGTCTTCTTCTTACTTCTTTTCCCTTTTCTTCTTTCTCATTTCTTGTCTCCTCCTCCTCCTCTCCTCCTCCTCCTCCCCTCCTCCTCCTCCTCCTCCTCCTTCTGCTACTGCTGCTCCTCTTCTTCTTCTTCTTCTCTCTTCTCTTCTTCTTGCTTCTTACGTTCTTCTTCTGGTAGGAAGACACGCGCTCCCGCCTCCTCCTCCTCCCTCCACCTCCTCCTCCCCCCTCTCCTCCTCCTTCCTCCTCCTCCTCCTCGATCGCTCCTCCTTCCTCCTCCTCCTTCTCCTCTTCTCCTTCCCTCTTCGCACGTCTCTTCCTTCACATATATCTCCCCATCCGCCACAACCGCAAACACTATCACTTACTTTCCTCAAAACCGGGTTCCACACAACAACACACACACACACACACACACACACACACACACACACACACACACACACACACACACACACACACACACATACTCCGAGACTGGCAGCTGTATCCACCCACACTGCCTAGGCATTATATCAACCACCGGTGTCATTAGCATATGCTAGGCCTATCGCAATAACTTGAGGCAGTATACTCCTCCACGTGGTATATTCTTCTCACACCCTATACCCGACCTCACAAACATACCCGGGTGAGTGGCAGGAGAGATGGGGGGTAATACATTTAAACTGCTTTGAATAAACGTGTATTGCATTAAATATTGTAAAGTAAAGAGAACCTTAACCGAAAACATCATGTAAATGATGATTATGATGATGATGATGATGGTGGTGATATTAAACAGTAACACACAACAAATATATTTCCCTTCTCGATCCCTCTATAATATATAAAACTTACATGAGTCCTGTACACTAAAACTTAAAAATTAATAATAATTGATACTTTACTCTCAAATAATGATACTAATTACTACTACTGCTAATAATGAACTGCTAAAAAAATGATAATGATATATATAACGATAAACGATAATGACAATGATAAGAACCCTAAAAATAAAATTTCTTCTTGTAATAATGATAATGATAATGATAATAATGACAATATCAATAATAATGATAATAACAATACTAACAACAGAGATAATGTCCATAACAATAAAAAAAATACAATGATAATGCCAATGATAATAATACCAATACAACATTACCACTAAAAATAAAACTAACACCAAGTTAACCCTTTGAGAGCCAAGTTCTGGTGGTGTGGACGGTCTCTTGTGCCAAATATTGAATTGCACTCTAACCCTTAACCTTCAATTAATTACAGCGTTTATTCACACTACATATCAGACTATAATCTTGGCTAATAGCTGCGAGGAAATAGCAATAGTTATATCTATGAAATAACTTTATACAATAATAT
>NW_028234418.1:9542043-9544543 GCF_977035675.1 Penaeus japonicus
AAATACTCCTCTTTCTTCCTCCCCCCCCTCCCCTTCTGCCCTCACCTAGATGTCCCTCCATTCCCGTTCCCCTACCTCACAGGCCTCTCCTCCCCCTCCCCCTACACGCCCCATCTTCCCTCTCTCCCTCCACAATCTTCCCCGCACAGGTTCCTCTTCCCCTTCCCCTCTTCTTCCCCCTAAACCCTCCACCTCCCGCATCTCCCCCTCTATCCACAGGCTGTTCCTCCACAGACCTCCCCTTCCCCCTTCCCCCAACCCCTCCATCTCCCACATCTCCCCCTCCTCTCACAGGCCTCTCCATCCCCCCCTCCTCCTCCTCCACAGACCTCTCCTCCCCCTTCCCCTCCCCCTTCCCCTCCCCCTCCCCCAAGACTGCACATTGCTGATCTCTCCGTTCCTTGGTTGAGTCACGACTTTTATTTCTTCTTTTTTTTTCTCCTTTTCTTGGCAAGTTTGAGGGTGCGTGGGATGAGTGCTTCTAGAGGCGATGTTATAGGCCTATGTATCGTGACGCATCGGATACAAGGAAGCAAGGGGGATGGGAGGGGGGGGAGGTGGAGGGAATGAAAAGCAGGAGGGATATATATATATTTTTTTTATCTATTCATTTCTTATTTATTTATCTATTTCTTTTTTTTCTTCGTCTGATGTCATGTTCTCTAGAGGGATGATCACCCCCCCCCCCCCCGACAAATACAAGTAGGCCTAGAACGCGTCAATTCACAAGAAAAAAAGAAAAAGAAAACTAAGATTCTCGCGAACAGATTTTAATCAAATGAGATTTAATCAAATATATTAATCATAAATCTATTGAGCATGGCATTTGGATCCCATAATGTAAAATAAATTTCTAACCTTTAACAATATGTATTAAAATATTAATCATTATAGCTCAGTGACCTCTTATAATTTAATCGATAACTACATATCTAACCTGGAAAAGTAATAGGCATTGAATGATAGATTATAAAGATACTTAATACTACTGAACAAAAGAAAATAAACGTGAATTGAAAGAAACTAGACGAAACAATATGGGAAAGAATTGTAGAAATATTTAATATTTTTTCCTTCCTTACTAATACAGGTAAGAAAAAAAATTATAAGATTGTTGATTGCAAAGAGTGCACCTCAACATTCTTCCTCCTCATTAAGAATTCGTGGCTAAGGGTGAATAGGCCTGAAATCCACTTGGTTGGGAGCCCCAGGCCTATGTGTCGACTCTTGCCCGCCCTTCCTAACCCCTACGCTTGAGTGGGCGGGGCGGGGCGGGTTCGGGGGTGGGGGGAGGGGGAAAGGCGCGGTGGAATAGGCTGTGAGTATGTAAGGTGAAGGGGTGGAGTGGGGAGATTGTGTGTTTGTGTTTGTTTGTTGGTGTATGTTTGTGTTTGTTTGTTGGTGTATGTTTGTGTGTGTTTGTGTGGATTGTTTGTGTGTGTGTGTGTGTGTGTATTTGTGTGCGTTGATGTGTGTGTTTGTGTTTTTGTGTGTTTGTTTGTGCTTATGTGTTTTGTGTGCGTTGATGCGTGTGTTTGTTTTTATGTGTTTTGTGTGTGTTTGTGTTTGTTTTGTTTTTGTGTGAGTTGATGTCTGTGTTTGTGTTTGTATGTGTGGATGGGTAGGTGTGTATTTCTGCGGGTAGGGGGGGGGGGGTATTTGTGACGCAGTTTGGGTATGTTCTGAAAAATATATTTTAATTTTCCGCTCACATGCGTTTCCTTGCATAACGTGTATACTCTGCATGTTTGCGCATTCGTGTGCATAGATAAGCAGACATTTTCTTATTGGCATAATATGTTGTTTTTTATTCTATCCCTTTTCTTCTTATTATTATTATTATTATTTTCCTTTATCATACTAATTTCTTCATGATTATTTTTCTCTCACTTACGTCGCTTTGACCTTATCTCCCCTTTTTTTGTTCCTTGTGTGTCCTCTTACCACACCTTCATTTCCTCTCCATGCATGAGCTTTATAAAAATCAGGCAAAAACAACTATAGCAAAAAAAAAAAAAAAAAAAAAAAAAAATCATTACACTTTTTTAACGAAACCTTTCTTCCTTCGTTAGTGTCCAAGTTCCAGCGCAGGATATTCATATACTAAAAAAATATATATATCTTAAAAGTTAAAAAAAGATAAAAAAAGATAACAACTCTCTCCCGTAATAGAGAGAGTGCAGGAGTGCCGTCTCCAGCCTCTCTACACTCTCTATGGAAAACTCCATACACACACGGGTCACCTCTCGTGGTTGTCTCCCCAAACCTCCATTTCCCTCTCCCTCTCTCCCCCCCCCTCCCTTCCCCTCTCCCTCTCTCCCCCTCCCTTCCCCTCTCCCTCTCTCCCCCTCCCTTCCCCTCTCCCTCTCTCCCCCTCCCTTCCCCTCTCCCTCTCTCTCCCCCGCCCTTCCCCTCTCCCTCTCTCCCCCGCCCTTCCCCTCTCCCTCTCCCCTCCCTTTCCCCTCTCCCTCTCTCCCCCTCCCTTTCCCTCTCCCTCTCT
>NW_028234418.1:9585257-9587337 GCF_977035675.1 Penaeus japonicus
TTCTTTCATTTTCCCCTGTTACATGTAATTGCAGGTCTAGCCGGTGCACCCCCCCCGCCCGCGAATTCAGAAATATCCCGTCCCTCGGCACGGGCTATATATAAACCGCCCCGCTATAAAAATATAACACCGCCCACAATGGTTAACTATGCTAGGTCATATGCAACAAGCATATCTCCCCATAGGTCAGTGTTGACTATTCAACCGTACATACTCGTGCTGAAGAAAGTGGAATAAGGACTGAAACAAGGCAGAGATATTCTTCAAACACTAAAAATTGTATTAAGACTTCGTAAATTCAGTTTGATTATCATAAAACGGGTTAGAAATGCTTACTCAGAGAACGAGATTGAGCCCTAATCTCTGTAGTCCATGATTGTAAAGGCCAAAGAAGGTTGACGCACACGAAATTCAGTCGGAAATATAACTCGTCCGCTATGCCCATATAATGTTGAAACTTTTTTTTTGCCCCTTTTTTCTTTCAGGTATATTACCGGCTGTGGAAAGGTTTCCGGAGTTGTTATACTAGCAATAACAAAACTAGGTATCGTTTATTTGTAGAAACTGCAAAATCTCTTTGCTTGTGTTCCTCATGATGTAATAGCTTTACACGGAGAAGTTTGGATGTTCATTTAGCTTACTCGTCGCATACAGGTCATGTGTCTAGATTTAGGATGAATTACATTACTATTGTATGATTTACTGCCTGTATTCAATTAAGTCTGAAAAAATATAATTTACAACATAATGATCCCTATTTCTGACGCTAAGGTGTGGGCGCTGAAAGTTTGGGGTCACTTCAAGAATATTTGCACTTATTGCCTGTATCACAAAATTACCAGTCAAAAAAACTGTTGCGAATCAACTAAAATCATAAAGTGACCAGTGAAACTGCTGCTTTCAATTGCCGTGCTTTGTTGAGTGTGCCGGAAGAAGCCCTAGAAGCATTGAAATGATTCAATTTGTTTGAAAGAGAGGAAACCTTCTATCTATCAGATTTAGTAAAGCCAGATAACGTGAAAGAATGAACAAATGTATGGAAGTGTTGTTGAAAGATTTCTGTGTTTTGAAATACCTAGCTCCGTCTCCGTGACCTAACAGGTGCATGCCCAGGCACAGACAATATGCATGACTTAGAACTCCTCCAGTGATCGCAGTAGTGTGTGCTTGGGAGTTTGCAATGGTTCTCTCTAGTCTTTGCACAGCAGTCGACAACCTGATGGGCCCTGAACAAACCAGGAGGAGTCAATTGGTGACCGTCTGAGAACAACAAAGAACTCTAACTCGTAGGAGGTGTAGAGGCTAAGGATGCACGTCACAGACCTCGATTAGCTTGTGACTTGTACCAACCCATGGAGTGTGGGATTCAGACAACTGCTGAGAAGGAATAGCGTCATAGGAATCTTACTGAGGAAGTCGAGGGTCGTTTTCTAGTTCGTCCAGGAGATGGACAGATTATCCCAAATATTGCTGAGATGCAAGAGTATACTGAGAGTATTTCAGACTGAGCCTTTGGCGATTGGCATAGAAGTCTCAGGACGTAGGGATCGGGTATCTGCCCCCCCACCCCACCCCACCCCACACCCATCAATGAGGACCCCACCCCCTCCCCGATAGAAGTTAGAGAGGCGATCTTCAAACTAAATGACAGTAAGACAACAGGTAACTGCAACACTCCTACTGAACTGCTGAAGACTGGCGGCGAACCCATGGCTCGTGGTCTGCATGCTGTCTTATCCCATTTGGGTGTAATTCTGAATTTGAAGGGGGAGGGAGGGGGGGAGATGAAACCGAATTTACACAGAGGAAGAGAAATGAGACGGTGACCAATAAACATTAAAGATGTCTACATAAATGTATGTACTACTACTTCTAATGTCATTATTATCACCACCACTGCTACTATTATCATAATTGTTATCATTCTTATTGTTCTTATTAGAGGGAGAGAGAGAGAGAGAGAGAGAGAGAGAGAGAGAGAGAGAGAGAGAGAGAGAGAGAGAGAGAGAGAGAGAGAGAGAGAGAGAGAGAGAAATAGAGAGAGAGAGAGAGAGAGAGAGAAATAGAGAGAGAGAGAGAG
>NW_028234418.1:9599937-9604937 GCF_977035675.1 Penaeus japonicus
GCATCGCCTTTTCGAACCTTGGCGAGTTATCTTACTGACGTGATTGTTATCAAAGAAAGGCGGGGTTATTTTGTGTATAGATAAAGCGCGATAATGACCAGGTATAATGATGATGATTATGATAATGATGATAATTGGGATGATAATAATAATGATTAAAATGATAATGATAATGATGACAATAGGGAGGATAATAATAATGATGACAATAGGGATGATAATAATGATTAAAATGAAAATGATAATGATAACAGTGATAGTGATGATCATAATAACGACAAAATTGATGACAAAAAAAAAGAAAAAAAATTATGTTGATAATGATACTGAAACGATAATGATAATAACAATCAGCTGATTTCGACATTCAGCTTCACTCTTGTTTCGACAGAATGAAATAGATAAATGACAAGTTAATAAAAGGTTGGTTAAAAAAGGGTGAAAGCAAGAAAGAGAGAGAAAATAAGATATGAGAAGACAGAATAAACAAAGGAAATGAATAAAAGATTGGTTCAAGTTACGTGAAAGAAAGATGAAATGAAATGTAAAGAAAGAAATATAGATAGGCAAAACATAAAGAACAAACAAACAAACAAACAAAAAGATAAAAAGCATTAGAAACAAAACAAAACAAGAACGACAAAAAAAAAAAATATATATATATATATATGAAAAAAAGGTTAAAAAACAACTAATCACATGAATAAATGAAGTTAGATAGATAGCTAAAAAAAAAAAAATAAAAGTAATAATAATAATAATAATAATAATAAAACAAAAAAACACCAGTAACCTCGCGCCCCCCAACCAAACATCCCAAGACGGGTCGTGTCAAAGCAAAAAATTCCTAGCCAGCTGTAAGACCTCGCTTTCCAACACATCTTTAATCTTTTGGCACATTTGGACCTCGAAAATACGCGACCCCGGACATCATAGACGCGGTCAAAGAATGCCAACGCTCTCCTAACGACCCTTGCTTAGAAGGTCGTGAAACACACTTGGTTAGCGATCGAGTTTCTGGTTTCCTTTTCACCCTTACTTAGATGTGTAGTTTATCCTTACTTTGAAGTTTATCTTTACTTAGAAGTGTAATTGGTCCTTTTTGAAGTTTATCTCTACTTAGATGTGTAGTTTATCCTTACTTAGAAGTTTATTTTTTTTACTTAGATGTGTAATTGATCCTTACTTTGAAGTTTATCTTTACTTAGAAGTGTAATTATTCCTTACTTAGTTTATCTTTTAGGAGAAGTGTAGTTCATCCTTGCTTAGAAGTTTATCTTTACTTAGAATTGAAATCTATCTTTTATTAGATGTGCAATTGAACCTTACTTAGAGGTATAATCCGTCCTTACTTAGAAATGAAGTTATCCTGAAATTTATTCCTTCTGGGATGAGAAGTTCACCTTTACTTAAAAGTGTATTTCATCCTAACTTAGAAGTGGCGCTCATCCTTACTTAGAAGTAGCGCTCATCCTTACTTAGAAGTGGTGCTCATCCTTACTTAGAAGTAGCGCTCATCCTTACTTAGAAGTGACACTCATCCTTACTTAGAAGTAGCGCTCATCCTTACTTAGAAGTGGCGCTCATCCTTACTTAGAAGTGGTGCTCATCCTTACTTAGAAGTGACACTCATCCTTACTTAGAAGTGGCGTTCATCCTTACTTAGAAGTGGCGCTCATCCTTACTTAGAAGTGGTGCTCATCCTTACTTAGAAGTGACACTCATCCTTACTTAGAAGTGGTGCTCATCCTTACTTAGAAGTGGCGCTCATCCTTACTTAGAAGTGGTGCTCATCCTTACTTAGAAGTGACACTCATCCTTACTTAGAAGTGGCGCTCATCCTTACTTAGAAGTGGCGCTCATCCTTACTTAGAAGTGGCGTCATCCTTACTTAGAAGTGACACTCATCCTTACTTAGAAGTGGCGCTCATCCTTACTTAGAAGTGGCGCTCATCCTTACTTAGAAGTGGCGCTCATCCTTACTTAGAAGTGGCGCTCATCCTTACTTAGAAGTGGTGCTCATCCTTACTTAGAAGTGGCGCTCATCCTTACTTAGAAGTGGCGCTCATCCTTACTTAGAAGTGGTACTCATCCTTACTCAAAAGTGGCGCTCATCCTTACTTAGAAGTGACACTCATCCTTACTTAGAAGTGGCGCTCATCCTTACTTAGAAGTGGCGCTCATCCTTACTTAGAAGTGGTGCTCATCCTTACTTAGAAGTGGCGCTCATCCTTACTTAGAAGTGGTGCTCATCCTTACTTAGAAGTGACACTCATCCTTACTTAGAAGTGGCGCTCATCCTTACTTAGAAGTGGCGCTCATCCTTACTTAGAAGTGGTGCTCATCCTTACTTAGAAGTGACACTCATCCTTACTTAGAAGTGGTGCTCATCCTTACTTAGAAGTGGCGCTCATCCTTACTTAGAAGTGGTGCTCATCCTTACTTAGAAGTGACACTCATCCTTACTTAGAAGTGGCGCTCATCCTTACTTAGAAGTGGGGCTCATCCTTACTTAGAAGTGGTACTCATCCTTACTTAGAAGTGGTGCTCATCCTTACTTAGAAGTGACACTCATCCTTACTTAGAAGTGGCGCTCATCCTTACTTAGAAGTGGGGCTCATCCTTACTTAGAAGTGGTACTCATCCTTACTTAGAAGTGGCGCTCATCCTTACTTAGAAGTGGCGCTCATCCTTACTTAGAAGTTACACTCATCCTTACTTAGAAGTGGTACTCATCCTTACTTAGAAGTGACACTCATCCTTACTTAGAAGTGGCGCTCGTCCTTACTTAGAAGTGGCGCTCATCCTTACTTAGAAGTGGTGCTCATCCTTACTTAGAAATGGTACTCATCCTTACTTAGAAGTGACACTCATCCTTACTTAGAAGTGGTGCTCATCCTTGCTTAGAAGTGGTGCTCATCCTTACTTAGAAGTGACACTCATCCTTACTTAGAAGTGGCGCTCATCCTTACTTAGAAGTGGCGCTCATCCTTACTTAGAAGTGGTACTCATCCTTACTTAGAAGTGGTGCTCATCCTTACTTAGAAGTGACACTCATCCTTACTTAGAAGTGGCGCTCATCCTTACTTAGAAGTGGCGCTCATCCTTACTTAGAAGTGGTACTCATCCTTACTTAGAAGTGCTCATCCTTACTTAGAAGTGGCGCTCATCCTTACTTAGAAGTGCTCATCCTTACTTAGAAGTGGCGCTCATCCTTACTTAGAAGTGGCGCTCATCCTTAGAAGTGGTGCTCATCCTTACTTAGAAGTGATTCTCATCCTTACTTAGAAGTGGCGCTCATCCTTACTTAGAAGTGGTACTCATCCTTACTTAGAAGTGCTCATCCTTACTTAGAAGTGGCGCTCATCCTTACTTAGAAGTGCTCATCCTTACTTAGAAGTGGCGCTCGTCCTTACTTAGAAGTGGCGCTCATCCTTAGAAGTGGTGCTCATCCTTACTTAGAAGTGATTCTCATCCTTACTTAGAAGTGGCGCTCATCCTTACTTAGAAGTAGCGCTCATCCTTACTTAGAAGTGGCGCTCATCCTTACTTAGAAGTGGCGCTCATCCTTACTTAGAAGTGGCGCTCATCCTTACTCAGAAGTGGTGCTCATCCTTACTTAGAAGTGGCGTTCATCCTTACTTAGAAGTGGCGCTCATCCTTACTTAGAAGTGGCGCTCATCCTTACTTAGAAGTGGCGCTCGTCCTTACTTAGAAGTGGCGCTCGTCCTTACTTAGAAGTGGCGCTCATCCTTACTTAGAAGTGGTACTCATCCTTACTTAGAAGTGGCGCTCATCCTTCCTTAGAAGTGGCGCTCATCCTTACTTAGAAGTGGCGCTCATCCTTACTTAGAAGTGGTACTCATCCTTACTTAGAAGTGGCGCTCGTCCTTACTTAGAAGTGGTGCTCATCCTTACTCAGAAGTGGCGCTCATCCTTACTTAGAAGTGGTACTCATCCTTACTTAGAAGTGGTTCTCATCCTTACTTAGAAGTGGTGCTCATCCTTACTTAGAAGTGGTACTCATCCTTACTTAGAAGTGGCGCTCATCCTTACTTAGAAGTGGTGCTCATCCTTACTTAGAAGTGGCGCTCATCCTTACTTAGAAGTGGCGCTCATCCTTACTTAGAAGTGGTGCTCATCCTTACTTAGAAGTGGCGCTCATCCTTACTTAGAAGTGGCGCTCATCCTTACTTAGAAGTGGTACTCATCCTTACTTAGAAGTGGTTCTCATCCTTACTTAGAAGTGGTACTCATCCTTACTTAGAAGTGGTTCTCATCCTTACTTAGAAGTGGCGTTCATCCTTAGAATATAGGTGTAATATAGGTGTAAATTGCGCGTACATCATCTAGTGCAGTTTTTCCATTTTTGTATTTACGTTTATATTTTGATGTTTATCTACCATTAACAAAACGCTATGAAAGGGAATTTGCATTACACTTATTTCTGAATCGATTGTTAGCGCTGTGCAAGTGTCCGGATCTGCTAGTGATATTGAAGTTTTCAAAGGGATGGCTGTGATATTATTCAACTTAGTGTAGAGAGTCAGGATGCATGCATGCCCTTTGCCTACACACACACACACACACTTACACAATCATACAAATGCACACACACACATACACACACACACAAATACATACAAACCTATCACACAGATACAAAGACACACTTATACACACGCACACAAATACTAACACACAAATACCAAACACACACACACACAAAAAAAAAAAAAAAAACAACAACACAAACACACACATACAAATACAAGCACAAAAACACACACACACATACTCACTCCCATTCACATATATGCATACGGGTATCAACTCTCCTTTATAACTAACAGTCTCTATATTTTATTCCAACCGTGAAGGAAACTATTCTTGAAGGACTTCCTCTCTTGCTCTCTGCGCCTCTTGACTCTCCTTATCCGTGCGAGCAGCCTCTTGTCTCCTCTTTCTCTCTTCCTCTTGTTTTCCGTATTTCTTGTTCT
>NW_028234418.1:9609937-9614937 GCF_977035675.1 Penaeus japonicus
GTGTGTGTGTATGTGTGTGTATGTGTTTATGTGTGTGTGTGTGTGTTTATATGTGTGTGAGTGTATGTGTGTGTGTGTGTGTGCGCGCATATGTGCGTGTGTGTGTATGTGTGTGTGTGCACGCGTTGCATGCAGAAATATATAGATATAGACATAAATACACATGCACATCTGGAGAGAGAAAAATAAAAAAATAAAAAAATTAGTATTTGTTTAATTTATTTTATGTATGCTTATCTTTATATATATTTTTCTTATCTATATGCTCTGTATGTTTATCTATTTATATTTTTGTATTATTTGTGTGTGGATTTGTTATGTGGTTTATTAATATTTTATCTATTTATGTCGTTTCTGTTGTGTATTCATGACTTTTATTTGTTGTGTTTGTTAGTGTTTTCTCCGTTCATTTGTCGTGCTTCTTCTGAATGTTTTGTCTTGTTGTGTTATTTATTCCACGCTTTTAAGTGTGTGTTTTTGTGTGTTCTTTTGCTGTTTACTTGCACCTTTTTTTTTGCTGTGTTTTTTGTAAGATTTATTTGTTGTGCCTTCTCCCTGTTCCATCTTCTCCTTCCTGCTCCCTCACGACCTTCTTTCTACCCCCTCCTCTCCTTTATCCTCCTCCTTGCTCACACCCCTCACCTTTCTCCTTCGCCTCTTCTCTTTTTTTCCATCCACCCCCTCCATCCCCCTCCTCTTCCTCCCCTTCTTCCTCCCTTCCTTCCTCAACTCCTCCCTTACCCCCCTTACCCCACGTCCAATCGTCTTACAGCGTCAACAACCTCAGGCTATCCCCTCTACCCCTCCCCCTCTCCCCTCCCCTTAAACCTGCTCTCTTCGCCACGATCACTCCCCCCCCCCCTTCTAATTCTCCCTCACTTTCGTAAATACTTGCATCGAATCAGAACTTGGTTTAGTGACCTCTTCTGACCCCGTGAAAGGCGAAACCTCCTCTCTCTCTCTCTCTCCCTCCCACCCTCATTCACATACTCCCCTCTCCTTCCCTCACTTACGCCCCCCTCCCTCCCTCACATACGCCCCCTTCTCTCCTTCTCCCTCCATCCCTCACATACTCACCCCCTCTCTCCCCTTTCCTCTCTCCCTCCCTCCCTCATATACTCACATACTCACCCCCCTCTCTCCTCCTCCCCTTCCCCTCCTCCCTCCCTCACATACTCACCTTCCTCTCTCTTCCTCCCCTTCCCCTCGTCCCTCCTTCCCTCCCTCCCTCACATACTTACCCCCTCTCTCCTCCTCCCTCCCTCCCTTACATACTCACCCCCCTCTCTCCTCCTCCCCTTCCCCTCGTCCCTCCTTCCCTCCCTCCCTCACATACTCACCCCCTCTCTCCCTCCTTCCTTCCCTCCCTCCCTCCCTCCCTCACAAACTCATCCCCCTCTCTCCTTCCCTCCTTCCCTCACATACTCACCCCCTCTCTCCCTCCTTCCCTCTCTCCCTCCCTCCCTCACATACTCACCCCCCTCTCTCCTCCTCCCCTTCCCCTCCTTCCCTCCCTCCCTCCCTCCGTCTCTCTCTTTCTCCTCTCTGCGGCTTCCCCTCTAATTAGAGCCGCAAAGCAGAGGGCTCTGAAGAGGAATATTACATAGGCCTCAATGACGCCAGGTGGATGACCAGGGAAGTAGAGGGTGACGAGGAGGAAGAGGGGAAGAGAGAAAGAGAGATGAAGAAGAGAGGAGGAGGAGGGGGAAGAGGGGAAGCGAGAAAGAGAGATGAAGAAGAGAGTGGAGGGGAGGGGGAGGCGAAAGAGGAAGAGGAGGAGGGGGAAGAGGGGAAGCGAGAAAGAGAGATGGAGAAGAGAGCGGAGGGGGGGAGGCGAAAGAGGAAGAGGAGGAGGGGGAAGAGGGGATGCGAGAGAGATGAAGAAGAGAGCGGAGGGGGGGGGAGGCGAAAGAGGAAGAGGAGGAGGGGGAAGAGGGGAAGCGAGAAAGAGAGATGGAGAAGAGGAGGAGGGGGGGGGGAGGCGAAAGAGGAAGAGGGGAAGCGAGAAAGAGAGATGAAGAAGAGAGCGGAGGGGGGGGGGGGGTGGAAGGCGAAAGAGGAAGAGGGAAGCGAGAAAGAGAGATAAGAGAGGAGAGGGGGGAGGAAAGAGAGAGAAGGGAAGAGAGAGAAGAAGAGAGGAGGGGGTAGAAAGAGAAAGAGGGAGAGAGAGAGAAAGAGAAAGAGGAGAGGTGGAAGTAGGAGAGAGATGAAGAGGGATAGAAACAGATACACTGAGAGTAAGAAAGAGAATGAAAAAGAGAGGGAGAGAGATATAGAATGAAAGAGAGAGAAAAAAAGCTGAGAACGAGAGAGAGGGAGAGAGAGGTAAAGGGGAGAGGAAGAGGAAACGGGAAAAAGAGAGGGGAGTAAAAGGTAAGAGAGAGAGAGAAGGTAGAGAGAGGAAGAGGGAAGGGAAATAGAGGGGAGAGATGAATAAGAGAATTGCAAACAATAAAAAAAGAATAGACAGACAGACAGCTTGAAAGACAATGAATGACATAGAGGCAGAATGATAAACAATCAAAATAACAGACGAACAGACTAACAGAGACACATAATCGCATACATACAGGGAGGATGAAGCCAGAAAAAGAGACAGAAAGTAAAACGCGAGAGAGATTAAGAAAGAGAAAGAAAAAGAAAGAAATAAAAAAAAAAGCTATAAGAGTTATAAGAGCCTGCACTCACACCCAAAGTTATTATCATTATTGTAGACAGACAAACATATTATGTGACAGATTGACAGAGAGACATAATAATGAAAGACAGACACCACAACAGACAGAGACATCAGACATACAGACAGAGAGCCCGCATTACGACACAGAGATTAGCAGAATGCCAAAAAGAGACACAGAATGCCAAAAGACACCTGGTAGACATGGTGCTAAAAAACAAACATCATGACAGAGAGACAAAGACCTAGCCATAATGACAGACAGACAGAATAACAGGCAAAGTGTCAGTCATAATGACATCCATTATAACAGACAGAGAGCCATCCGTCATAACAGACAGAATAACAGAGAGCGAGTTATTATGACAAAAAGAATAAGAAAGAGTTGGTCATTATGACAGACAGACTAACAAAAAACCTGCCACTATGACAGACAGAATATCTGAGAGCTGGGCTTTAGGACAAATAGACTAATAAAGTGCCGGTCATAATCACAAACAGACTAACAGAAAGCAACACATACTAACAGACAAAGACCTAATCATTACAGACAGAATAATAGAGATAGTCATTATGACCCACATAATAACAGAGATCCAGTCGTTGTGACAGACAGAATAGCAAAGAGCCAGAGAACCAGTTATTTAAACAGACAGAATAGCAAAGAGCCAGAGAACCAGTTATTATGACAGATAGAATAGCAATCAGAGAACCAGTCATTATGACAGACAGAATAGCAAAGAGCCAGAGAACCAGTTATTATGACAGACAGAATAGCAAAGAACCAGAGAACCAGCTATTTAAACAGAGAATAGCAAAGAACCAGAGAACCAGCTATTTAAACAGACAGAATAGCAAAGAACCAGAGAACCAGCTTTTTAAACAGAGAATAGCAAAGAGCCAGAGAACCAGCTATTTAAACAGACAGAATAGCAAAGAACCAGAGAACCAGCTATTCAAACAGACAGAATAGCAAAGAGCCAGAGAACCAGCTATTTAAACAGACAGAATAGCAAAGAGCCAGAGAACCAGCTATTTAAACAGACAGAATAGCAAAGAGCCAGAGAACCAGCTATTCAAACAGACAGAATAGCAAAGAACCAGAGAACCAGCTATTCAAACAGACAGAATAGCAAAGAACCAGAGAACCAGCTATTTAAACAGACAGAATAGCAAAGAGCCAGAGAACCAGCTATTCAAACAGACAGAATAGCAAAGAACCAGCTATTCAAACAGACAGAATAGCAGAGAACTAGCTATTCAAACAGACAGAATAGCAAAGAACCAGAGAACCAGCTATTCAAACAGACAGAATAGCAGAGAACCAGAGAACCAGCTATTCAAACAGACAGAATAGCAAAGAACCAGAGAACCAGCTATTCAAACAGACAGAATAGCAAAGAACCAGAGAGCCAGCTATTCAAACAGACAGAATAGCAGAGAACTAGCTATTCAAACAGACAGAATAGCAAAGAACCAGAGAACCAGCTATTCAAACAGACAGAATAGCAAAGAACCAGAGAACCAGCTATTCAAACAGACAGAATAGCAAAGAACCAGAGAACCAGCTATTCAAACAGACAGAATAGCAGAGAACCAGCTATTCAAACAGACAGAATAGCAAAGAACCAGAGAACCAGCTATTTAAACAGACAGAATAGCAAAGAACCAGAGAGCCAGCTATTCAAACAGACAGAATAGCAAAGAACCAGAGAACCAGCTATTCAAACAGACAGAATAGCAAAGAACCAGAGAACCAGCTATTCAAACAGACAGAATAGCAAAGAACCAGAGAACCAGCTATTTAAACAGACAGAATAGCAAAGAGCCAGATAACCAGCTATTTAAACAGACAGAATAGCAAAGAACCAGAGAGCCAGCTATTCAAACAGACAGAATAGCAGAGAACTAGCTATTCAAACAGACAGAATAGCAAAGAACCAGAGAGCCAGCTATTTAAACAGACAGAATAGCAAAGAGCCAGAGAACCAGCTATTCAAACAGACAGAATAGCAAAGAACCAGAGAACCAGCTATTCAAACAGACAGAATAGCAAAGAGCCAGAGAACCAGCTATTCAAACAGACAGAATAATAAAGAACCAGAGAACCAGCTATTCAAACAGACAGAATAGCAAAGAGCCAGAAAACCAGCTATTCAAACAGACAGAATAGCAGAGAACCAGAGAACCAGCTATTCAAACAGACAGAATAGCAAAGAACCAGAGAACCAGCTATTCAAACAGACAGAATAGCAAAGAACCAGAGAGCCAGCTATTCAAACAGACAGAATAGCAGAGAACTAGCTATTCAAACAGACAGAAT
>NW_028234418.1:9639937-9642437 GCF_977035675.1 Penaeus japonicus
TGTCTCTAATTCTATAATTATATGTTGTATATATGCTTATAATTACACACACACACACACATGCAAACACACAAACACACAGACACACACACACACACACACACACACACAAACATACTCTTCTGCGTATGTAGGTATATTGTGTTGTCAGCATCATCAAATCATGAGTGACAGCGCATGGAATATTGAAATATATATTAATTGATAAGAACGCCATTTTCTATTCATCAGCACATCAGCGCTGTGCCAATATTCCGCCACCTCTCATTCCTTATTTCGCAGTGTTAGTAATTTTGACAGACTGGTCATAAATTAATGAGAGTAAGAGTGAGGGTGAAGGTGTGTGTGAGGGTGAGGGTGAGTGTGGGTTTGAGTGTGAGTGTGTGTGAGAGAGAGAGGGAGAGAAAATGAGAGGGATGAACAGATAAAATATTTTCATTGCGTACAATCCTGCGTTGTCGTGTATGCAGCAAGCACGTTAGTTTGGTAATTATAGATCTAAGAAAAATAATCTAAGAAAATGAAATTATCAATATACTTATCTTTTAAAATTTTCACCGCATACATTTTTCCCAGTTTCGGATATTACGTGTACCTATAATCCAGTTTTCTTAACTCTTTCTGGCATCCCTTTATCTTCCTTGTAAATTGACGCCCATTTTCTGTAAAGGGACCCCGTTTTCCCGTTTTCTTTATGTGGACGACCATTTTCTTTATAGTCACCAACGTTTTCTTTAAAGTGACGATCGTTTTCTTTATTGTAACGCCCATTTTCATTCACTTCATTCCTTGATGGTAAATGTCCCGTTATACATAACAATGATTATTTCAGTATGTAAATATTGTCGTTAGTAGAAGCTACATCTCATTTTTATATGTTCAATAAAGTAATATTTATCAAATGTCATTTTTTTTACTTATCTTTTTTCCTTATCTCTTCTCGTCCTTTAGAACCCTATCTGTTTAACTCGACTTAATACCAGTTATCTACCGCTTCCCTTCCCTTGTACAATACACTTTTTCCTCTTACATGCATTGTCAACCTGGAGTCGACTTTTATTCAACCCGTTTATCAAAGAAACCCTTTGATAGAAACGTTATAGAGATTATCAAATGAACAAGATTTGAAATATTCATTCATCGCGACAAATGAAAGAAAAAAAGAGGAAAAAAAAAGAATAATATGAGAAGGAATGACTACACAAAGCATGAGATGTAATTGACGTGTTTCGATATCACATTTGCATCTCATTTACATACCTAAACAAGATTGCATTTATCAGTCAAGTGCTGAGAGGTCAGCTGTCATCCTTGACCTGACGCTTGTTATGTGCATGATTTATGTTGATTGATTTGTGACCTTCGTATTCTTTTTATTTTCTTTCTTTTTTCATTCGCAAATATTTTCAGATAATTACAGATTCAAAATGGATGATAAGATTAGCATGTATCAAACATAAAGGCTTTTGGATGAAAGCAGAATAATGTTGATTGGTAATTGATATTGATATTTTTTTTTTATTATCATTATCATAATAATTATTACTATTACTATTATTATTATTATCGCTATAATTATTATGAATATTATTGTAATTATTACTATTACTATCATTTTAAATCATTATCATTGTTGTCATTATTATCATAACTTTTTACTATCATTATTATCATGATTATCATTATTGATATCATTATCATTATACTATATTCATTATCATTATTATTATCATTACATATACTATCATTATCCTTATCATTACTATTAGTTATTATTATCCTTTATATTATCATTATTATTATAATGATCATAGTTATCAATAATATTATTATCATTATCATCATCATTATTAGTATTGTTGTCATTGTTATCATCATCGTCTTCATTATTATCATCATCATCATTATCATAATAATTATTATTACTACCATTATTGTTATCATTATTATCACCCTCTTCGTTATTATCATTATCATCATTATCATAATAATTATTATTACTACCATTATTGTTATCATTATTATCACCCTCTTCGTACTCATCATTATCATTTTCAATGTTAATATTATTCCTACTCCTACTGTTATCGGCATTATCCTTCTATTTGTTTACATGTGTAATCGGTTTGCCTTTTGTCCTAGAGCCTGCTGGGGTATTTTCTTTTTAGGGTCAGAATAATAAATCTAACAGTATTGCTGTTATCGTACGGGAAAAACAACAGCAACAAAAGTCTTGGAAGGTTATGTTTACCATCTTGAAGGAACTTAGTCAAGAAATTTTGGAGGAGTATAACTTTGGAATCACTTTTGTTGACGTACAGGACGAGAACCCAGTCAGGGAGGTATATTGCAGGGTTGGAAAATTGAAAAAGTGTCATACAGGAGAGATGTGCAAGTGGTAGTATACGCACAAACACGCACAAACACACACACACACACATGCACACACATACCCACAAGCGCGTGCGCACGGCGAAAAAAAAAAATCCACATACATATA
>NW_028234418.1:9657437-9659937 GCF_977035675.1 Penaeus japonicus
CGGCGTCTCACTCCTCTCTCTCTCTCTCTCTTTCTCTTGCTTCTTCTCTCTCCTCTTTCTCTCCCCTCCCTGTCGTACTTTCTCTCTCTCATTCTCTCTCGTCCATCTTTCTCTCTCTCCCCCTCTATTTCTCAAACTCATTCTCTCTCACATCTCTCACTCTCATCTCATCTCTCTATCTCGTCTCTCTCTCTCTCTTCTCTCTCTCTCTACGGTCCTCATCTCTCTCTTCCGTCTCTCTCTCAATCTCCACTCACTCCTCTCTCTCATCTCATCCATCTCCTCTCTTCCTCTTGTCTCTCCTCCTCTCACTCACTTTCTCCTCCTCTCTCCTCTCTCTTTCTCTCTCACTCTCTCCTCTCCTTCTCCTCTCTCTCTCTTTCTCTTCTCACATCCCTCCCTTATTTTTTTTTATTTCTCAACTCTTTTCTCTCTCTCTTTCTCTCTAATTTTAATTTTATTCTTTAACTCTCTCTCTCTCTCCTCCTCTCTCTCTCTCTCTCTCCTCCTCTCGTCTCTCTCACTCTTCTCTCTCTCTCTGTCTCTTCTCCTCTCGTCTTTCTCTCACTCCTCTCTCACTCTCTCTCTCTTCTTCCCTCGACCCCCCTTTTTCTCAGCACTCCTTTTTTCTTTTTTTCTTCTCTCACTCTCAGGTTCCAACCAAACATCCTCGGACATACAACGAGGCAAACACATATATACAGACAAATATGTACATTCTTATCCTTGGCTAATGGAAACGTTAATATTAATACTTGTAATGGCTAGCTTATCCCTTCAACTAAGCCCCCTTCTTCACCGGCTTCCACTTCTTTCAGTCGTTTTAATTTTCTTTTTTTAACCCCCCCCCCATCACCCCCATCCTCCTCCTCCTCCTCCTCCTCCTCCTCTTCCATAATCGTAATAGTTATAAAAGCAATAGTGGTAAGTGTTATGATCTTTTTTTTTTTTTTTTGGCCGTGTTTTTGTGTGTGTGTTTTGTTTTTGTTTGTGGGGTTAATTCACTTAATTCTCTCTTCTGCTTCCCTCCCTCCCCTCTGCCTCTGCTTCCTCCTCCTCCTCCTCCTCTCCCTCCTCCTCGTCCTCCTCCTCATCATCATCATATCCCTCCTCCTCCTTCTCCTCCTCTTCCTGCTGCTGTTATAATACGATTTTCTTTTCCTCTCACTCCTATTTCTCCTCTTTATCTTCTCCCCTCCTCCTCTTCTTCCTCCTCCTCCCCCTATTCACTCTCTTCTTCCATTTCCTCTTCCTCTTCCTCCTTCTCTTCTTCCTTTTTTCTCTCCACCTCCTCCTCTTCTTCTTCCTCTTCCTATCATCATTATCACCTTGACCATTATTTCATTACTAATATTATCATTATCATATTCATAATCATTACAGAATCATTATCATCATTGAGAACATGATCTTTATCATTTTTATCATTATCATTGTTATTATTATTGTTATTATCATTAGTGTATTTATTTTATTGTTATTATCATTATTACATTTATCATCAATATCATTACCCTTATCACTATAACCATATCTATGTTATTATCATTATCATCATGACTATTGCTATCATTATCATTATTATTATTGTCATTAACCTTCCTCCCCCTCCCTATCCCTCTCCCCCTCCTGCCCCCTTTGTCTCTCAAATCATATTTTCTGCCCCAAGAGTTGCCAATGCCCCTTTTTGTATCAATATTTCCATATGTATTTTCATATTCTAGGAATAATTAGAATGATCACTTATATATTGAAATGCGTGAATGTGCGTGCACGAGGGCATTGGCACGCACGCACGTGTAAATGCACGTGTATAAAATGTATTTGCTAAAATGCTAATGTTCATAAATTCACTTAAATTTGCTTCATAAAAGTTCGCTTGCTCACTTCTTGTCGACTCATTAATCTGTCTAAGAAATGATTTAAGCATTTTTATCGTTTATTTCTAGTATCATTATTAAACCAAGGAATATTATTATTGATTGACGGGGATGTCAAGAACATCGTTTTTTTTTTTTTTTTTTTGCCATTTTATGTACTTACAGAAAGTCACATATACATATACAGACTGACAGGTAAAGGCAATTAGACAGATACATACACGCACAGCTACAGAGATGCATATACAGACACATGCACACGAGCACACAGCCACACACACACATACAGACACACACAGCCACACACACACACACACACACACACACGCGCGCGAGCACTTAACCACACACACATATACAGACACATACACACGAGCAACCAGCCACACACCAACACACGAGCACACAGCCCACACACACACGCATACACACACACACACACACACACACACACACACACATACACGAGCACACAGCCACACACACACACACACACAGACACACACGAGCAAACAGTCACACACCCATATACATACACTTATCAGTAAGTGTGATCATGATAATAATAACAGTAATGATAATGATGATAATAGTAACAACGATGGCACATCAATGATATT
>NW_028234418.1:9685719-9688219 GCF_977035675.1 Penaeus japonicus
TCACCTCTGAGGTCATCTCCCTCGCTGTGACCTTTGACCTCACTCTCCTTCTCGGTGAGGATGTTGGTGCGGGACTTCGGTGGCTCAATCTCTGCGAGGAGGAGGAGGAGGAGGAGGAGGAGGAAGAAACAAAAAGAAGAAGGAATAGAAGGAAGGACAATGATAAGGAATGGAAGAAGAAGAGAAGGAAAAGAAAGGAAGGATGAGGAGCGGAGTAGGACCCGGATGCAGAGAAAGTAGGAAGGAAGGAGGTAGACATCGAGGGAGGTTGTGAAGGAGGGAATAAGATATAGATGGAGGAAAAGTGAAAGTTGAGAAAAAAAATGAATTTGCTGTAGTTATAGATCTCATCAATGTTATATGTATAGAACAATAATCATGATTCTTTCTCTCAACAAAAATCGTAATGTAATTCTTTTATTCAAAATCGTCTTTAGATTGATGTCTATTTCTTCTCATGTAAGCCTATATACACACCTAATAGAATATGAGCATAAGTACTCTCAAAAACATGTATACATATGTACCTATGCAAAATGTTTCCCTTTCCCTCCCTTCCCCTCTTACCATACACCTCCCCCTTCTCCCTCCCCATCCCCTCTTACCATCCACTTACCTCCCCCCTTCCTCTCCCTCCCCCCCTCTCTTACCATACATCTCCCCCTCCCTCCCTCCCTCCCTTTCCCCTCTTACCATACACCTACCCCTTCCCTCTCCCTCCCTCTCCCTCCTCTCCCTCCCTCCTTACCCCCTCTTACCATACACCTCCCCCCTCCCTCTCCCTCCTCTCCCTCCCTCCCCTCCCCCTCTTACCATACACCTCCCCCTCCCCCCTCCCCCTCTTACCATACACCTTGATGGCGCCATCCGTTTCCCCGAGCGAGTTCTTGGCCACGCACTTGAAGGTCCCGAAATCCTGAGGCTGCACCTGCCGGATCCTCAGCTTCATGTACACCTTATATGTAGTATCGGCGACGATCGGTTCGTAGCGGTCACCTGGGGTTGGAAGATGGTAGGGGGGAGGGGGTGAGTGGGTTAGGATGGTGGGGAGGGAGGTTGGGATGGTGGGGAGGGGGTTGGGATGGTGGGGAGAGGGGTTGGGATGGGGGGGAGAGGGGTTGGGATGGGGGGGAGAGGGTTGGGATGGTCGGGAGGGGGTTTGGATGGTGGGGAGGGGGTTGGGATGGTCGGGAGGGGGTTTGGGGTGGTGGGGGAGAGGGTTGGGATGGTGGGGAGGGGGTTGGGATGGTCGGGAGGGGGTGGGGATGGTCGGGAGGGAGGTTGGGATGGTGGGGAGGGAGTTGGGGATGTGTGCGAGATGTGGGGAGAAGGTTGGGAAGGGGGTGGGGATGAATGTAAGATGTGGGGAGGGGGTTGGGAAGGGGGCGAGAGTAAGGGTTTGGAGGGAATGGGGGTGAGAAAAGGGGCAAAATGTGGGGTGGAGGATGGGGGGGGCAAGAGAAAGGGGGGGGAGGATAAGGGTAGGGGAGATATAGAGTTGGAAGGGAGGAGAGCGGGAGGGGGCAGGGAGGTAGGGGTGGAATGAGGGGTTTGGGGGAGATAGGGGTTGTGGCAAGGGGAGGGAGGGGGTATCGAGAGGAAGGGGAAGAGGCGATTTTTTTTTATATTACTTATTGTTTGTTTTGTTTTCTGTATTCATTTTTCATTTTTTCAAGAACTGATCTATTTCTTCGTTTACTTACCTGGTTCTGAAAACAATACATATCAATGAAACTAATGGTATTTCTAATAAAGAAATAACCACACGGAAATGAAGAATATATACACTCAGACACACACACTCGCACGTACATACAAGCACAACCACACAACGCAAACAAATATAAACACACTAAACAGACAAATACGTGTACAAACATACACAAACAAAGACCCACACACAAAACACAAAGACCCCATAGAATTACACCCTCCGCTGTCCAAACCACGCACAAAAAAAACAACAACAAAAAAACAATCCATTAACACAATTTGAAATAATAAGGACAATAATAACACCAGACACCATAACACTTAGCATAACACCCGAGCGATCAAGGGCGGGCCAGGGACATCATGGTTGCTGCTCTTACTGCCTCATTATAATGGTAATGACTATGAGGTGACGGCTTTGGTAATTGAAGGAGGTACGTTAGAGGGAGAAATTGCCTCAGGTGCTGATAGATGGCGCTGTTACCGACTCTATTAGGGTGGGTGGAAGGACGTACTCGTGAGGATGTATGTACGTGGAGACATATGTGTGCGTAGGTCTGTGGGTATGCTGGTAGACACACACACACACATACACACACACACACACACACACACACACTCACTAACACACACACACACACAAACACACATCAACAAACACCCAAAAAAAGTAATACACACAAATAACCCTTTCCCTCTAAGAAAAAACAACAACAAACAAACAAACAAACACATACACATAAATAAGCCCCTCCCAACACACACACACACACATACACACTCACTA
>NW_028234418.1:9695719-9698443 GCF_977035675.1 Penaeus japonicus
CCTCAAAATCACCATCACCACCACAACGTAATATATCGACATACACCATAAATCAGGCCTAACATACAAACATATGCAGATACATGTCACACACACACACACACACACACACACACACACACACACACACACACACATAGACTGACCGACGCACACACCAACAAACATAAGCACACACACACACACACAGGCTTACAGACAGAAAAACACATATAGCCCCACACACACACAGACAAACACAGAAACAAACACACATAGACCCCCCCCCCACACACACACACACAGACCCACACAAAACACAAAACAAACAAAGCACACCCACACCACACCACACTAACAAACAAACAAAGACAACAACCACAAACACAACACCCACAACCAACCACAACCCAAAACATCCCCCCCCACTTCCCAAAGCCCCACCAAACTCACCCACAACATCGACGTAGCCCTGCTGATAGACCATAGGATCCGTGTTCACTTGACACATATACCATCCCCGGTCACTCTCCTGTACGTTCCTGAGTTCGAGGTGCCAGGTCCTGTGGTCGTTGTGGAGGAGGGCGATGCGGGGGTTCCTGGTGATGACCTGCTTGTGGATGGTCAGGATCGTCTGCGTGTCCACCTGCACCCACGCCACCTGTGGGAGGGGAAGGAGGAGGAGGAAGTGGAGGTTAGAGAGAGGTCAAGGCGAGGTCAAAGGCAGGTGGAGGAAGGGGGGGGGATAGAAGGGGTTATAGAGAGGTCAATGACCGGTGAATTAGAGAGGCCGGTCAGGGTGAAAGGCAAAAGGGAGGTGGAGGAGAGAGAGCGAGAGAGAGAGAGAGAGAGAGAGAGAGAGAGAGAGAGAGAGAGAGAGAGAGAGAGAGAGAGAGAGAGAGAGAGAGAGAGAGAGAGAGAGAGAGAGAGAGAGAGAGCGAAAGAGATAGAAAGGAGGCGCATAGAGGGATATGGTGAGCAGGGGTAGGAAAGAAGAAGGATAAAAAAGATAAAGAGAAAAGTGAGACAAGGAGGCGGGGAGGTGTGGGGAGGGAATGAGGGTGTGTGTGTGTGGGGGGGGGGGGGAGGGGGGAGGTGAGGGCGAGATGATGGCAAGAGGAGGAAGTTAGATTATCATTGGGTTTATTAGGCAAATGATTATTAGATAATGAGGGAAAAGTGGGAGGAAGGGAGAGAGAGAGAGAGAGAGAGAGAGTAGAAGGAACGAGAGAAGAGAGAGGAGGGAGAGAGAGGGAGGGGAGAGAGAGAGAAGAGAGAGGAGACTGGAGAGAGAGAGAGAGATGAGAGACGAGAGAGAGAGGAGAGAGAGAGTGAGAGAGAGGGAGGAGGGGAGGATTGGATGAGGTGATGAGGTCGGTAGGAGGAGAGATGAGAGAAGAGAGAGTAGGTGAGAGAGTGAGAGAGGAGAGGAGGAGAGAAGAGAAGGGAAGAGAGGAGAGGATGAGAGAAGAGAGGGATGGGAGAGTTGAGAGAGAGAGAGAGAGAGAGAGAGAGAGAAAGTACACAGAGAGAAACGAAGTGAGAAAGACAGAGAGTAATAAGTAACAGATGGAAGAAATGAAGAGATTAAAAGAAAGAAGAGAGAAAACAAACGAACAAGAAAACACAGGCAGAAGTAAAAGGAAAGAGAGAGTCACGCATAGTCACCGGATAATTAGTTAAGTACTATTATGCAAATGAGACAATTTCGCTAACAACTTCTGTTTATTTCTATCTATATCTTGATCTATAAAGGAGAGTGCAGGAGAGAGTGAGAGAGAGAGAGAGAGAGAGAGAGAGAGAGAGAGAGAGAGAGAGAGAGAGAGAGAGAGAGAGAGAGAGAGAGAGAGAGAGAGAGAGAGAGAGAGAGAGAAGGAGATGAGAGAGAGTAGGAGAGAAGAGAGAGGAGAGACGAGAGAGAGAGAGATGAGAGAGGAGAGAGAGAGTGAGATGGGGAGAGAGAGAGTGAGACAGGGGAAGAGAGAGAGGATGAGAGGAGAGATCGAGAGAGAGCAAGAGAGAGAGAACGCGTGAAAAGAGAGAGAGCGAGAGAGAGAGAACGAGTGAGAAAAGAGAGAGAGAGTAAGAAAGAAAAAGAGAAAGAAAAAGAAAAAAAATAATCAGACATAATACACAAAGAAAGTTAAAAGAATCACACACAAGAGAAAGAAAATGATAAAAAAATAAACACCAAAAATTTACAAAAAAAAAAAAAAAAAAAAAAACGAGAATCATCTTCCGTCTCTCCCGTCCTCCTCCCTCTTCCCCTCCCCCTCCCCTCCCCCTCCCCCTCCCGTCCTCCTTCCTCTCCCCTCTCCCCATCCCCCTCCCCCTCCATCCCTTCTGCCACCTCCCCCTCCCCCTCCCGTCCCCCTCCCCCTCCATCCCTTCTGCCACCTCCCTCCCTCCCCCTCCCCCACCCCACCCCACCCCTTCTCGTCATCCTCAATCCTTAAAGTCACACAATCTTGAGTCTCCGAATTGATTCTGCTTGACGTCTTCCGACAATATTCATGTTTGATGCAAAAGGGGGAAAGCAGGAGAGGAGAGAGAATTGTTTGAAAACTGACGATTATATAACTTATATGAATGCATCAGAACCCGGTATGCAAATGAGATAGTCAGTGATGCAGATGCTCGGGGGAAAATGTGATCTTGTTAGAAGGATAAGGAGGAAGGGTAGGGTAGGGATTGGGAGGGAATGGGAGGGAGGGAGGGGAGGGAATGGGAGGGAATGGAGGAGAT
>NW_028234418.1:9716043-9726043 GCF_977035675.1 Penaeus japonicus
ATTCTTCCCACTCAATCCCACTCTTCGGCTTCAATAAAATTTATGAGGAGGAAGTAGGGAGAGAGAGGCAGAGAAGAGGGAGGAAGGGGGGAGGGAAAAAGGAGGGAGGAATGGAGGAGGAAGGAAGGAGGAAGCAAAGAAAAAGAAGCGGAAAGAAGGAAGAAAAGGAGGGAGGAGGAGGGGAGGAGGAGGAAGGGAGGGAGGAGGAAGGAGGTGGTGAGCCGGAGAGGACGAAGGAGGACGAAGCGGAGGAGGGGAACTAGTAGAGGAAGGCAGGGGAGGAGGAGGAGTGAGGAGAGAGGGAGTGGAGGAGGACTAAGGGAAGTAGAGGGAAGAGAGGAGGAGGAGGAGGAGGAGTAGGGCGGAGGTGAGCTGGGAGGGAAGGAAGGGGCGGACGGGAGGGAGCAGGAAGGAGGGGCGTGGAAGGAAAGAGAGGGAGGAGAAGGCGGAAGATGGAGGAAGGAAAGGAACGAGAGGAAAGAGGCGGGTAGGTGGTTTAAGAGGGCAGGCGGAAGAAGGAGGGGGCGGGATGGAGGAGGAGAACGAGGGAGAGGACGCGGAGGGCAGGGGAGGAAGGATACAAGGAGGAGGAGAGGGGAGGAGAGGAGAAGGAGGAAGAGGAAGGGAGGAGGAGCGGAGGAGTGTCGGATCGAGGGAGGATCGAGGCGTAGAGGAGGAGGGAGGACGGAGGCGGCTGCGCGAGGGGAGGAGAGGGAGAGGAGGAGCGGACGGGAGCGTCAGGAGGAAGGAAAGATGACTGGGGAGGCGGCGGGGAGAAGAGGAAGGAGGAGGGGAGGAGGAGGAGGAGGAGGAGATGGAGGAGGAGGAGGAAGGAGGCGCGGAGAAGAAAGAAAGGAGGAGGAGAGCGGCGCAAGGAAGGCGGCGGGAGGAGGAGGAGGAGGAAGGAGGAGTGAGGACGTAGGCGGGAGGAGAGGAGCGTAGGAGAAGGAAGGAGAGCGACAGAGGAGGCGGCAGAAAGGAGCGAGAAAGGAGAGGAGAGGAGGAGTAGGAAGGGCAGAAGGAGAAGAGGAGGAGGAGGGAGGGAGAAGGGGAGGGAGGAGGAGGGGAAGAGGAAACGGCAGGAGGGAGGGAGGAGGAGGAGGAAGGGGCGGAGGGCGCAGGAGGTGCTGGCGGAGAGGAGGCAGGAGAGGAGGATTAGGGAGACGTAGAGGCGAGGCGGGGGGCGACGGAGAGAGGAGGACGGAAGGGAGAATAGGAGGAGGAGGAGACGCAAGGAGGGAGAGAGGAGAGGGAGAGGAAAGGAGGAAGGAGAACGGCAAGGAGAGGAGAGGTAGGAGAGGAGGAGAGGAGGGAGGAGGTGGAGTGAGAGGAGGAGGTGGAGAGGAAAGGAGGCAGGAGAGAGAGGAGGAGGCAAAGGAGGAGCGAGGAGGGAGGGAGGGAAGGAAGGCTAGAGAGGAGGCGGAAGAGGGAGGAGGAGGAGGAAGGAGAAGGAGGATGGAAGCGAGGAGAGAGGAGAGAGAGAGAGAGAGAGGATGTAGGAGAAGGAAGGAGAGGAGGGCCGCCCCCCCAGGGAGGAGGGCAGGAGAGGCGGAGGAGGACATAGAGGAGAATGGGGAAAGGAGGAGGAAGGGAGGGGAGGAAGAGAAGGAGGTAGGAGGAGGAGGCGGAGAGGAGGAGGAAGGATGGAGGAGGAAGAAGAGGGGAAGGAAGGCGGAGGAGCGAGAGGAAGGAGAAAAGGAGATGAAGGAGGAGGAAGAGGGAGGAGAAGAGGTAGGGAAAGGACAAAGTGGAGGAGGAGGAAGGCGAGGAGGAGAGTAAGGAAGGAGGATGAGGAAGTGGAAAGAAAGAGGAGAGAGGGAGGAGGAGGAGGAGGAGGAGGAAAGGAATGAGCGGAGGAGGAGGAGGCGGAGGAAAGGAGGAGGAAGGAGGATGGTGACGGGGAGGAGGGGGAGGAAGAGGGAAGGAGGAGGAGGAGGAGGAGGGAGGAGAGAGGTGGGAGGAGGAGAGAGGACTTGTCCCTGATAGGTGTGGTTCGGACGGGATTTGGACGGAGGAGGGGCAGAGGAGGGTGTGACGCCATGCTTATTCGTCGTCGCTGAAGCCACCCAGGGAGGCAGGAGGGAGGAGGAGGAGGAGAGAGGGGAGGAGGAGGAGAGGAGGAGGAGGGAGAGGAGGAGGAGGAGGTGGGAGGCGGAGAGGAGACAGTGAATGCGAGCGGAGGAAGGTAGGAGAAGGAGGAGGATGAGGAGGAAGGAGGAGAAAGGGAAGGGTGGAGTAGGAGGGGAGAGGGAGGAAGAGAGGAGGAGGAAGAGGGGAGGGAGGGAGGAGGAGGAGGAGGGGAAGAGGAGGAGGAGGAAAGGAGGAGGAAGGAGGAGGAGGTAGGAGGAGCGGGAGGAAACGGAGGAAGGAGGAGGAAAGGAGGGAGGACGGAAGAGGAGGAGGGGAGGGGGAGGCGAGGAGGGGCCGCCGAGGAGAGAGAAAAGGAGGGGGAGGAGGAGGAG
Organism: Penaeus japonicus; assembly: GCF_977035675.1. Classification (NCBI taxonomy): domain Eukaryota; kingdom Metazoa; phylum Arthropoda; class Malacostraca; order Decapoda; family Penaeidae; genus Penaeus; species Penaeus japonicus. The sequence continues at coordinate 9,718,506 of NW_028234418.1, forward strand.
AGGCAGGAGGCGGAAAAGGAGGCGAGAGGAAGAGGAGGAGGAGAGAGGGAGGAAAGGAGAGTAGATGTAGTAAGGAAGGAGAGTTAGGAGGAGGAGGGAGAGGAGGAGAGGAGGAAGGAGAGGAGAAGGAGAGGAGGGAAGGAGAGTGAAGTAGAGTGCGGAGAGGAGGAGGAAAAGGAAGGTGGGAAGGAGGAAGGAGGATGGAGGAAAGGAGGGAGGGAGGAGGAGGTAGGAGGGAGGAGGAGGAGGAGGAGAGGGAGGAGAAGGGAAGGAGGACGGAGGAGGAAAGGAAATGGAAAAAGGGGAGGAGTAGAGGGAGGAAGAGTGAGGAGGAGGAGGAGGAAGGAGGAGCGGACGAGGAGGAAGGAGGAGGGAGGAGGGTAGATGGAGGAGAGGAGAAGGAGGGAGAGGAGGAGAAGAGAGCGGAGGAGGAGGAGGAAGAGGAGAGGAGAAGGAGAAGAAGAAGAGGGGGAGGAGGAAAAGGGAGGAAGAGGGAGGGAGCGGAGAGGGACGGAAGGAGGTAGGAAAAAGGAGGTGGAAAGAGGGAGGTAGGAGGGTAGAGGGAGGTAGGGGAGGGAGCAGGAGGAGGATAGGCAGAAGGAGGAAGGAGGAGGAGGAGAGAGAAGCCGGAGGAAGAGAGGAGGGAGGAGAGGAGGAGGGCGGGAGGAGGAGGATGGAAAGGAGTGGAGAGGGCAAAAGGGGACAAGACGGAGGAGCGGAAAGGAGGGAGAGAGGGGAAGGAGGAAGAAAGGAGGAGGAGGAGGAGGAGGTGGTGGGGAAGGAGGGAGGGAAGGAGAGGAGGACGGGAGAGGGGGCAGGAGGAGGAGGCGGGGAGGGAGAGGAGGAGGAGAGAGGTAGCAGAAGGAGGAGCAAAGGTGGAGGAGAGGAGTGAAGGAAAGGAGGAGAGGAGGAAGGAGGAGAGGAGAGGAGAAAGGAGGAGGAGGAGGGGAGGAAGGAGGGAAGAGGAGAGGGAAGAGGCTCGGAGGAGAAGTAAGGAGGAAAGGGGAGGAAGGGAGGAGGAGGAGGAGGAAAGGAGGAGGAGAAGGAGGGAGAAGGACGGAGGAGGAGGAGGAAGAAGGAGAAGGAGGAGAAGGAGGAGAGAGGAAGGGAGTGGAGGAAGGATGGAGGAGAGGAGGAGGCGGAGAGTAGAAAGGAGAGAGGAGAGGAGGAGGGAGGAGGGAGGCGGGGAGGCGAAAGGAGAGGGAGGAGGGAAGGAGAAGGAGGAGGAGTGAGGAGAAGTGAGTGATAGGGAGGAGGAAGAGAGGAGATCTCGTGGGATTAAAAAAAGGGGGAGGAAGGGGAGGAAGGGGGAGGAAGGGGAGGAAGGAGGCAAGGAGGAGGAGAGGAGGAGGAGAGATAAGAGGGGAGGCGGAGGAGGAAGGAGGAGGAGGGAGAGGAGAGGAGGAGCGGAGAAGAGGAGCGGTAGGGAAGGAGGAGGAGGAGGAGAGAGGAGGAAGGAGGAAGAGAAGGGAGGAGGAGAGGAGAGGAGGAGGAGGTCGGAGGTAGGAAAAGGGGGGGGGAGGAGAGAGGAGGAGGAGGAAGAGAAAGGGGGGAGGAGGAGAAGGAGGCGGAAGAGAAGAGGGAGCAAGGAGGAGGAGGAAGGAAGGAGAGGGAGGAAGCGGAGGGAAGGCAGGCAGGAGGATGAGGATAAGGAAGATAAGGAGGAAGGAGGAGAAGGAGCGAGAGAGGAAGGAGGAGAAGGGCGAGAGAGGAAGGAGGCGAAGGAGGAAGAAGAGGAGGAGGAGAGAAGAGGAGGGAAGGAGGAGAGAGGAGGGAGAAAGGAGGAAGGTGGAGGAGGAGGAGGGAGAGGAGAAGAAAGGAAGAGGGAGAGGAGGAGGGAGGAGGGAGGAGGTGAGAGGAAAAGAAGGAAGGCGGAGGCGGAGGAAAGGAGGGCGGAGAGGAGAAGGGAGGAAAAGAGAAGGAGGAGGAGAGGGAGGAAGGAGGAGCGGGAGGAGGAAGAGAGGAGGAGACGAGGAGGGAGGAAGGGAAAGGAGGGGGAAGGAGGGGGAGGATTGTCCTTGGTTAAGGCGAGGCTTGGGGGGGGGGGGGGGGAGCGGGAGGAGGTGGTGGTGATGGTGGGAGTAGGTGGAGGAATGGGCGGAAGGAGAGAAGGAAGAAGATTGAGGAAGGAGCGGGAGGAGGGGGAGGGCGCGGAGGAAGAGGAGGAAGGAGAAGGAGGAGGAAGGAGGAGAGGAGAGGAGGGCGGCGGAAGTGAGGAGAGGGAGGAAAGGAGGTAGAGGGGAGGAGGAGAGGAGGAAGAAGGAGGAGGAGGGACAGGAGGAGGAAGGGAGGAGGAGAGGCGGAAGAAGGAGGAAAAGGTGGAGAGGGAGGAGGAGGAGGGAAGGAGGGAGGGGAGGAGGAGATATGAGGAGGAGGAGGAGGGAGGAGAAGAGAGAGGGGGAGGAAGGAGGCAGGGAGAGGAGGAAGGAGGCAGGAAGAGCAGAGGAAGGCGGCGGAGGAGGGTGAGAGGAGAGCGGGAAGAGGAGGAAGGAAGGCGGAGGCGAGGGAGAGGAGGAGGAGGAGAAGGAAGAGAGGCGGAGGCGAGTGGAGGGGGCGGACGTGAGAGGCGGGAGGAGCGGCGGAGGAGGAGGACGAGGCAGGAGGAGGCAAGGAAGGAGGAGGAGAAAGAGGAGGCGGGGGAGGACGGGGAGGATGAGGAGGAGGGGAAAGAGGAGGAGGAGAGGAAAGAAGGAGAATAAGGAGGAGGGAGGACAGGGGAGGCAAGGCAGGAGGAGAGGAAAAGAGGCGGAAGGAGGAGACGAGAGGGAGGAGGGCGGAGGGAGGTAGGAGGAGGAGAGGAGGAGAGGAAGGGAGAGGAGCAGGAGGCGGGGAGGAGGAGGAAGGATGAGGGGAAGGAGGAGAAGGAGGAGAAGAAGAAAGGCGCGAGCGAGGAGGAGGAGGGAGAAGGAGAGGAGAGGAGGAAGGAGGGAGGGGAGAGGGGCGAAGGAGGAGGAAGAGAGGAGAGGGTAGGAGGAGAGGAAGGCGGGGAGGAAGAGGAGGAGGGGAGGAGGAAGAGAGGGGGAGGCAGGAACGGCGTCGGCGAGGAGAGAGAGGGAAGAGGAGGGGAGAGGCGGCGGAGTGCGTGGAGGGGAGGCGGGATGAGGACGGAAGCGAGGCGGGGGAGAGGAAGGAGCCAATCAGGGGGGCGGAGAGGAGGGGGAGAGAGTAGGAGGAGAGGGGAGGCGGGACGAGGAGAAGGAACGAAGTGAGAGTAGGAAGGAGGAAGGGGAGAGAGGGGAGGCTCGGAGGAAAGGAGGAGGAACCGGAGGCGAGGAGAGAGGAGGGAGGGAGGAGGTAAAGGGAGGGAGTAGTATAGGACAGGGGGGAGGCGGATTAAGGAGATAGGTAGAAGGCGGAGGAGGGAGGAGGAGGAGGGGAGGAAGGAGGGGGGGGGTGAGAGGAGGGATGGGAGGCGCGGAGAGAGTGAGGGGAGGAGGGAAGGGGAGGGCGAGGAGGAGGAGCGTTTGGGAGAGCGCGGAAGGACGGAGGAGGAGGGGAGTGGCCGGCAGGGAGGGAAGCAGGAGGAGGAGGAGGAATCACGGAACGGGGGAGGCCGAAGGAGGAGGAGGACGACGACGAGGCGGAGGACAAAGGGGCGGAGGCAGAGGCGGAGTGGCGTGAGTGCGGCTGAGAGGAGAGGGGGGTGGTGAGCGGGAAGGGGGCGGAGGAGAGGAGGCGGAAGTGAGGGGGCGGGGGGGAGGAGGCCGGAAAGGCTGCGGAAAGGGGGAGGATGTGAGTGGAGGGCGGAGAGGGGAGAGGAGGTGGATGGAGAAAGAAGTCTTGAGGAGGGAGGAGAGGAGGGATAGGAGGGAAGGTGAGGGGAAGGCAGGGAGGAGGAGCTAGCGAAGGAGGCGGACGGAGGGGAGGGAGGCAGGCGCCCGATATGGAGGAGCCGGTTGGGAGGGGGGGAGGAGGGATGAGGGCCGGAGAGGCGAGAGGAGGAGGGAGGAGGAGGGAGGAAGGAGGAGGACGAGGCGTAGGGCAAGAGGGGAGTGGAGGGGCGGAGGGGGTACGAGGGGGGATAGAAGGAAAGGGGAAAAGGGAGGGGGGGAGGGGAAGGACAGAGAGGAGTAGGAGGCGAGGCTGAGGATAGGGCGAAGGAATGAGGAACGAGGAGTGAGAATAAGGGAGGAAAGGCGGGAGGATGAAGGAACGGAGTCGGAGGCGGAGGAAAGGAGAGGAAAGGAAAAGGAGGAAGCGGGGCGGAGGAGGAAGGAGAGGAGGAGGAAGGATGATGCGAGGCAGGCGCGGAGGAGGGGAGAGAGGGGGAGGAAGGGGAGGAGGAGAGGGAAAGGAGAAGGAAAGGAGGAGGAGGAGGAAGGAAGGAGGAGGAGAGAGGAAGAGAGGAAGGAGGGGAAGGAGAGGAGAGGAGGCGAGGAGAGAAGTGGGCAGAACGGAGGAGGAGGGGAGGCGAGAAAGGGAGGCGGACGGAGGAAGGAGGAGGAGGAGGAGGGCGGAAGGAGAGGAGAATAGGGAGGAGAGGGGAGGGAAAGAAGGAGGAGGAGAGGAAATGAGGAAGAGGTGGAAAGAGGGGGAGGAGAGGGAGGAGGAAGGAGGAGGAGGAGAGGAGAGGTACGGGAAAGGAGGCGAGGGAAAGCGGAGAGGGTGAACGGGAGGAAAGGAGAAGAGAAGGAGGGCGGAGGAGGAAGATGGAGAAGAGGAGGAGAGGGAGGAGGCGTGGGGAGGAGGAGGTAAGGAGAGAAAGTAGGAGTAAGAAGGTGAGGAGGAGGAGGAGGTAGTGGAGGAGGAGGAGAGTGTGAGGTGGAGAGGAGGAAGGAGGGACGGAGGAAATAGGAATGAGGGAGGGAGGTGAAGCGAGGCGAAGGGGAAGAGAGGAGGAGGAAGTAGGAGGAGGAGGCGGGAGGAAGGGGAGGGGAGAGGCAGGAAGGCGGAAGAGGGAGGAAGAATAGGAGGAGAAGGGAGAAGGAGGAGGGCGGGAGGAGGAGGTGAGGGGAAGGAAGAGGAGGCTGATGAGGGGAGGCAAGGAAGGCGGAGGGAGGAGGAGGCGGAGGGGAAAGAGGAGGCGGAAGGGGATGAAGAGAGGGGAGTGAGAGAAGCGAGGAGGAGGGAGGGGGAGGAAGGAGGAGAAGGAGTGAGGAGAGAAGGCCGGAGGCGGAGGATGAGGAGGGAGCGGAGGGGGAGGAGAGAAGACAGGGGAGTGGAGAGGATGGAGGAGAAGGCGGAGTGAGGAGGAAGAGGAGCGGGAGTGAGGAGGAAGGAGAAAGGAGGGGGGGAGGAGGACGGCGGAAGGACGGAAAGAGGAGGGAGTGAAAAGGATGTAGGAGGAAGGCGGAGAAGGAATAGGCGGACGGATGAGAAGGGAGAGGAGGAGGAAGGAGGGAAGGAAGGAGAGGAAGGAGGAGGACATGACGGAGGAGACGGAGGAGAGGAAGAGAGGTAAGGAGAGGGAGAAAGAGAGGAAGGAAGGAGAAAGAGGAGGAGGGTGGAGGCATGGAAGGAGGAGGGAGGAGGAGGAGGGGAGCGGAAGAGAGGAGGAGCGGCGGAGGAAGGAGGAAGGAAGAAAAAGGAGGTGAGGAAGGAAGGAGGAAGGGAGAGAGCAGGAGTAGAGGAGGCGGAAAAGCGAAGGAAGTGAGGAATAATAGAGGAGGAGGTGGAGGAGGGAAGAGGAGTGGAGGGGCGGGGAGGAAGAGGAGAGGCGAGGGAGGAGGAGGAGGAGAGGAGAGGAGGAGGAGGGAGGAGGAGAGGAGGAGGAGGGAAGTGAGGAGAGGCGAGCAGGAGAGAGGAGGAGGGGAGGAGGAGGAGGAGGAGGAGGAGGAGACAAAGGAAGAGGAGGAGGGAGAGAGGAAGAGGGGAAGAGGAGGCGAGCAAAGGAGGAGGATGAAAGAGTAGGGAGAGGGGAGAGGAGGAGGATGGGGAGAGGGGGAAAGAGGAGGAGGTGAGGAGCGGAGAGGGGGAGGAGAATCGGAAGGAACGAGGAGAGGAAGAGGAGGAGAAGGACAAAGGAGGAGACTGAGGAGGAGAGGGAGGAAGATGAGAGGCAGGAGGAAGAAGGAAGGAGGAGGAGGAGGGGGGAGGAATTAGGAGAGGGGAGGAGGAGGTGGAAGGAGCGGAGAGGAGGAAAGAGGGGAGAGAGGAGAGGAAGGAGAGGAGGAGGAGGAGGAAGGTGGAGAGGAAGGAGGAAGGAAGAGGAAGGAAGGAGGAGGAGGGAGAGGACGAAGAGGAGGAGGAGGAGGAGGAGGAAGAGGAAGAGGAGGACAAAACAGGAGTCGAAAATATAGTAAAACAAACAATCAAAACAGAAGAAGAAACGGAAAAAAAGGAAAGAGGAAAGCAAAATGGAAGAAAGAGAGGAAGAGTGAAAGCTGATGATAACAAGAAGGGTCTGATCTTTGGGTTGGAAAGAGGCGATGGAAAAAAAAAAAAAAACCGAGGGAAAAAAGGGAAAAATAAAACAAAGGGAAAAAAAAAGAAAAAACAAAAAAATGTTGATACGAACCGAGGAAAAGGAAGGAAGGGAAATGGAAAATAGTGATAAAGAGACAGGCGGAAGGAATGTAAAGAGGGGAAAGATAACGACATTTTGTAGTGTGTGTGTGTGTATGTGTGTGTGCATATGTTTGTGTATGTGTATGTGTGTGTGTATGTTTTTTTTCTGTATGTACATGTATATGTTATGTGTATATACAAATCCTCAAAAACAAAAACAAATTCAAAATCAAAACAAAAGGGCACAACATAAGAGAGAATATAACCCCTCCCCCCCCCCATAAAAAAAGAGGAAGAAACGAAAGGCGGGCGATCCATCTATGATAAGATTTGATTGGGAAGGAGCCATGGGAGAGGGGAAGGGGCGAAGGAGGGGGAAGGGTGGGGTGCTTGGCTGTTTGAAGGGGAGGGGGTTAGGTGAGGGGTGTTTGGCTGTTCGAAGGGGAGGGGGAAGAGAGGGGGGGTGGGGGGTGTGGGGGTTTGGTTGGGTTGGTGTGTTTTGGCTGTTCGAAAACATCCAAAAGGGAGAGGGGGGGAGTTGAGGGGGATGGGTTATGGGGGAAGGGCGGGAGGGGGTGTGAGGGGGTGGGTTTGGGGGGCGGTGGGGGTGTTGGGGGTTAGGTTTGGTGTTAGTGGTGCTTGGCTGTTTTCGAGGGATGGGAAGAGAGAGGGGGAGAAAGAGAGGGGGTGTGGTATAGTTGGGGGGGTGTTTGGTTTGGTCTGTTCGAGGGAGATGTGAGGGTGGGGGGCGGGAGAGAGGGGAGGGGGTTAGGTGAGAGGTGTTTGGCTGTTCGAAGGGGAGGGGGAAGAGAAGGGGTGGGGGTGTTTGGCTGTTCGAGGATGAGGGGGTTAGGTGGGTGTGCTTGGCTGTTCGAGGGGGAGGGGGTAGTTGGGGGGTGTTTGGCTGTTTGAAGGGGAGGGGGTAGGTGGTAGAGGCTTGGCTGTTCGAGGGGGAGGGGGAAGGGGGGTGTGTTTGGCTGTTCGAGGGGAATGGGGTAGGTGGGGGGAGTAGGAGGGAAGGGCGGATGTCTTATAACAACAAGCAACCAATTAGGCTGAGATTCATATCGTCTTTGATTGTCTTTGGCTAC
>NW_028234418.1:9741043-9743543 GCF_977035675.1 Penaeus japonicus
CCCACTCTCTCTTCCTGATTCTCTCTCTCTCTCTCTCTCTCTCTTTCTATCTCCCTCATCCTTCTTCCTCGGCCTCCTCTCTTCCCACCCATTAATCCGCCTCCGCCTTTTCCCCGTTCTCTGCATGCATGCAATTTCCTTTCCTCTTATTATTTTTTCTTCCCTCTCTCGCCTTCGCTTTATTCCTTCCGCCCCATGTCTTATTTTCACGCTCTCCCCTGTACTTATGTCTCTGTATATATATATCTACGTATTTATTTGGCTATGTTTTCCTGTACTTTCATCTCTATCTCCCTTTCCCCCCTCTTTCTCTCACCCAATCCTTCTTTTCCTTTCCTATCCTTCTTACTCTTTCCCCTCCCTACCCTCTCTTTCTCTATTCCATATCTCTCATTTTCCCTCTCTATATCTCCCTCCCTCGCTTTCTTCCAACTGCTTTCATTGTCGTTCTCTCCTCTCCGTCCTTTATTTCCCTCTCTTTCTCCCTCGCTCTTCTACTCTTTCTTCCTCTCTCTCCTAATCTTTCTCTCTCCTTCTGATGATGTTTCTCCTTTTATCGCCTATATAATCTTTCTCTCTCCTCCTAATCTTTCTCGTTCTTTCTCCCTCTTTATTCCTCACTGTCTATTTCCATCTTCCATATCTGTATCATCTCTCCCTCACCCATTTCCCTTCCTCATCCTCCTCGACCCTCCCTCTTCCCTCTCTAACCTACTATCCCTCTCTCCTCTTCCATCTACGCCCTTCCCTCCCTCCAACCTCTCTTCCTCTCTCTCTCCCACCCACCTCTCTCTCTCTTCTCTCTCTCTCTCTCCCCCCCCTTCCCTCCTCCCTCCCCTCCCTCCTCTCTCCTCCCTCTCTCTCTCTCTCTCTCTCTCTCTCTCTCTCTCTCTCTCTCTCTCTCTCTCTCTCTCTCTCTCTCTCTCTCTCTCTCTCTCTCTCTCTCTCTCACCCGAGTATGTAAATCCAACGACCCATCTCAGACACGCGTCCTTTTGTTGCCAAAGGCCCATATAGTAAGCATGACTGCAACACCACACTAGCCCTCCCTCCCCCCCCACCCCCTAAAGAATAAGAGAGAGAGAACATGATAATGGTAACAGTGATAATAATAATAATAAAAAGAAACATATATATATATAATCGTTTCGACTTTGTTGGCCCGTGTAAACTGCTCTATAAAAAGGCCAGCGGGAGGTAGGGAGTAGTATTGTGATGCAGACCCACTGTTTCTGTGTCAGAGTGTGTGTGTCCAGAAGCTCTTTGATTCGGCCATTTTGTGTTGAGGAAATTCTCGAGGGATGTTATTTTCTTTGGTTGAGTCTCGGTTTGGTTTGATTATTTCGGTTGAATGTGTTTTTTTTTTTTTTTGGGTGGGAGGTGGGGGGTGGGGTGGGGAGGGGGTTGATGTAGATAGGTGTAGGAAAAGGTTGGGTTTGGGTGTTTGGTTGAGTCTGTTTTTTTTTTTTTTTATCTATCATTATCAAAATTTTTTTTTGGGTTGGATGAATGCGTCCTGATTTTTCATATATCTATATATTTTTGGTGGTGGGGGGGCGCTTTTGTTTTTTGTTAGTGTTTTGGGGTGTAAAAAAAAGGCCCTTTTATTGGGTGTTTAGTCGATCATTTTGGTTGTATGTGTGTGTGTGTGTGCAGACGGGGTGTGGGGTTGTAGTTTCTTGGTTGTGGGGCTATCCTTTGAATTTGGTTGATGGTTTTGGGTGTTGGGATAATATTCTCTAGGGTGACGATTTTCTCTGATTTTGTTATATAGTTGAGTAGAGAGAGAGAGGGGGGGGAGTATTTTCCTTGATTTGAAATGCTTTTTGTTTGATGTTTGATTTTGATTATATCCCTGGGTAAGAGGGCGTGGCTGGGGGGAGGGGTCGTTCCTTTCTTTTAACTGATCGTTCGTTGTTATTTATCAGTCTACTTCTCTCTCTCTCTCTCTCTCTCTCTCTCTCTCTCTCTCTCTCTCTGTATATATATATATATATATATATATATATATATATATACATATATATATATATATTTATATATATATATATATTTACATATATATATTTTTTTCTCTCTCCTCTTGTTGATATCTCTTTTACATTTAGTTGAAATGCAAATCATTAATTCGCTTGTTTATTCATTTGCGCATTTGCGTTTTATTTGTCTTTATATTTAACTAAAAGGTTATAATCATATCTAAATAAGTGGTATATGTAGATTTTTGGTCTAATGTGATAAACTCTTAAGCAAAATGTGATACATTTTAAAGCATAATATGACATATTTGGAAATAAATTGCGAACGAGCTGACTAATAGCCTATCTATAATTTAGGGTGATTTAAAAAAACATTCCTTTATCTATGAATATAATGAAATAAGTAGCAAAATGGAGAAAAAAAATGACAATCATTCTGTTGGTATGTTACGCTCTGTGTGCCATCTTTTCATCTTTGCTATTTCACAACTTGTCAATCTGTTTATCATTACTATCATATA
>NW_028234418.1:9793543-9796043 GCF_977035675.1 Penaeus japonicus
CAGAAAAAGTACCAAATTATCCAGACACACGAAGAATCTCTATCGAGAGTACGCTCAGCCTGTGAACGCAATTCTTCATGAACAAAAATGACCCGGGCAGTTCGTCCCGCACTCTCTTTGTTCACACCATCGTAATGAGAGCGAGAACAATAAACACCATGACGGAAAGCGTTGTATGGTGTCATGAGGGAGGGTAGAAGGAGGGGGGGAGGGGTGGGAGAGGGGTGGCTGCAAGGGGACTGTGAGGGAATTTGGCGAATTTGGGACGGCAGGGGGCGGGGCGGGGGGGGGGGGTATCTACACTCAAGGGAAGAGCGTGGCGAGGGTGGGGTTTATGTGCGTGTTAGTGGGGAGTGTGTGTTTGTGTGGGTGTGTGTGCTTCGGTTATGTGGTCATCGGATTTCCCCCGCGCGCTCTCTCTCTCTCTCTCTTTCACTTTATCTCCCCTTCTCTCTCTCTCTCTCTCTTTCTCTCCCCTTCTCTCTCTCTCTCTCTCTCTCTCTCTCTTTCTCTCCCCTTCTCTCTCTCTCTCTTTCTTTCTCTCCCCTTCTCTCTCTCTCTCTCTTTCTCCCCTACACTTTCGCTTTCTTTCTTTCTCTCCCTTTTGCTCTCTTACTCTTTTTCTCTCCCCTGCACTCTCTCCATCTCTCTCGCCCTCTCTTTTCCTGTCTCTGTCTCTCTGATTTTTTTTATCTCTCTCACTCTCTTCGTCTGACTTTCTGTCTATCCATGTTATCTTTCTTTCTCTCTGTTTCTTCCCTTATCCATATCCTCCTTCCCTCCCCTCTTCCTCTCCTCTCCCCCTTCCCCCTCGCCTTCTCTCTTTAATCCCCTCTTACATTGTTTCCCCTCCCTTTCCTTCTCCCCTCATTCCTCCTTCCCTCATGTCGCAGAATACATTAATCCTCGCACTATATACTGTACAGTGTCTATAAGTGTCACCGAGCTTTTGATGCCACGACAAGAGAGTCTTTTCCTCTTCTTTATAGACTGTCTTTTGTCCCTCTTCATGGGCAGCCCTTCGCCGTCTTTATAAAGAGTTTTGGTTCTTCTTCGTAAAGAATATTTGCTTCTCTTTATGTGGGGTCTTAGTTCCTCTTTGTAAGGCGTTTTATTTAAAGAGGTGTTGGCTGATTTTTATTTTCCGTGTTTCTACTTATTAATGAGGTCATGTCCCTCTTTGTAGAATCGTCTGTCTTGCTTTCTAAAAGAGTATTTTGTCCTCTTTGTTGAAGAGTCTCTGCCCCTCTTTATAGAGCTAATCCCAGCTCTTCCTTATACGGAGTGTACTGTATTCTTTGCTAAGAGTTACTGTCCTTCTTTCTCTAAAGATAATCCCTTTTTATGAATAATTCCTCCCTCACTTTACGAAAAAGCCCCTCTCTTTACCAAGAGTCCATGCCCCTCTTTATATATAATCTCTCTCTCCCTCTCTCTTCACGAAGAGCCTCCATCCCTCTTCATGAATTCTGAGCGGAAGCCAAAAAAAAACAAAAAAAAAAAAAAAGGGTTCCGCGAAGATGCGAAGCCGTTGCGGAGGCGAGAGTAACTCCCTGTCGCTCCGCGTGTCGGTCGGAGAATGGCGCTCGACTCCCGCTCTCGGCTTGACGGGCGGACGGGAAAGGAGCGATATCTCTAGAGAGCGCTGGGTTATTTGCTTTTATCTGGGAGCTTTATCGTAATGCTATTTTCATCGTCCTTGGAATTTTATATCAATGATATCGTCTGTCTGGTGCCTTTGATATTTGCAGATGGGGAAATAGGGTAATTGATATCTAGGATGAAATGATGGGGAGTATGAATATATTCATGCAATGAATATATAAATTCCGTTGCCTAGGATCTAGATCGAAAGCTTGAATTTGTTGATAGAGAAATGTACAGAAGTACAAGATGCAACATTAATTGAATTATAAACGCTCTTTAATTCAGATTAGAATCAATTATAAGCTACTGTATAAAAATATGATATCAGAATATATATATATGTATATATATATATATATATATATATATATATATATATGTATAAAAACTATATATATACAATATATATTTTAATATACATTTATATATATATATTATATATATATATATATATATATATTTAATAATATATACACACACTCACACACTCACACACACACACACACAAACACACACACACACACACACATACTTATCTATATATATTAACAGAGTGGAAACATGAAATAAATAAACACGCTCTAAGAAAAAAAAAAAAAAAAAAAAAGGCATCCCCAATCTAAACTTAGAAGGCTTTAGACGTAGATCTCCAAATCAGCTTAATTCAAATTCCTCCCAGATCATTAGGGTGATGCATATTTAATGAACGAGGCCTGTCACACCAGATCGTTAGTCAAAATTAAGCCTTTTCTCCCTCAAGTCAAGGATGACACGCAGTTAACAGCCGAAAAACAAGACAATTTGGCCCTGGGCTGTTATTAGTTTGATTGAGCTTGTTTAGTTGCAATTGGTG
>NW_028234418.1:9806759-9809259 GCF_977035675.1 Penaeus japonicus
GGATGAGATTAAAGAAAAAGCAATGAACAAAAATGGGATAAGGAAAGATAAAGGAATTGAAGATAAGAAAAAAAACAATAATAGTATAGCGAAGAAGATAATAGATTGATAATAACTGAAAGAATCGTTCTTAAAGAAACAAACAAACAAAAAGAGAATCAAATGGATTGAAAGAGATGGATGAATAAAGAAAAAAATGAATAAACACCAAATGAAAAAGGGAAAAAATAAGTAAAGTAAGAAAAAAAGTGAAAACAAAACGAAGGGAATAATAGACAGATAGGGGAACGAATAGATCCAAATAGAAACAAACAAACGAACAAAACAAAGACCAAAACAGATTCAACTGAAAGATGGAAGGAACCCCCCGGACCCCCCTCCCCCCCTCACCCCAACAAAGAATGAATAACTAACAAAACAAGAATGAATAGCAAAACAAAACAAACACACACAAAAAAAAATAATAATAATAACGGACAGAGAGAAGAAGGAAGGAGATAATCAAAGAGGAGAAAAAAAGTAGAAGGAGGAAGAATCGACAGCATCCAAATCTCGGCAGATGAAAATCTCGGGAGATTCTCAATCACATTCGCTCTGAATTAATGGCTATTGATTAAGTGAATTTAAGAAATTGAAGATGAGTCCTTTAAGAGGGGCTGTAATGTAGATTATAGTGTGTAGGGGGGGATAGAGGGAGAGGGGAAAGGGGAGGAAAGGGAGGGATGGAGGGAAAAGGAGGGATGGAGGGAGAGAAGAGGGAGGAAAGGAATGGGTAGAAGGGGAAATAGATGGGGAGGAGAGGGAGGGATAGGGAGAGAGAGAGAGATGGAGAGAGAGGAGAGAGGGAAGGAAGGTGGGAAGGAGGGGTAGAAGGGGAAAGAGAGGGAGAAGAGAAGGGGGATAGGAAGAAGGAGAGAGATGGAGGGAGAGGAGAAGTACGAGAGGAGTGAGGGAAGGATGTGTAGAAGGTGAGGAAGGGTAGATGGGTAGAGAGGAGAGGAGGAGGAGGGTTAGGTAGGTAGAGAGTGAGGATGAGAGGAGGAGGAAGGAGACCGAGGACATGGCGGGAAATAAATAAGGTAACAAAAGTAGAAGGAAGGGGAGTCTGAAGGAGGGATAGCAAAGGGAAGATAACGGAAAGAGGGGAGTACCTGAAAGAAGGGGGATTTAGGAGAGAAAAAAAGGGAGCTAAGGAACTACAAGTAGAGAAGAATGAAGATGGAAGCGAGAGAGGAGGAGAAGAATCGGAAGAAAATGAGAGGGTGGGGGGGAGGAAGAAGGTAAAAAAAAAAAAAAAAAAAATGGGGGAGGGGGGGGGAGAAGATAAGGGGACCTCACCTCATTTTTCTGTAAATTATATTTATATATTTTATATACTTTAAGATATATATATTTAGGATATATATATATACTATATCTTATCTAGGAAGGGAGGGAATGGAGGACAGTAAGGGAAAAGGGAGGGAAGGTAAGGAAGCAAGGGATGATATATATATTCTTAAAGAATTAATCCTGACCTGAGGTCTGAGAAGGAGTATAGTGTGACTTGAAAAGTATATCATTACTTACCTCGTCCTACATGTTTTTACTTTCATCTCTCTACATCATGAGTTACTGTGTTTATAGAATGGGAGAGAGTTGATTGCAGGGATTATTAATGTGAGGCAGATATGAAGATATATTAAATGAGAAAAAAGAGAGGGATAGAGTGAAGAAATTCAGCTAAGTTCGTGATATTGAGAATGATATAGAAAAATGAGAACTAGGGATGACTTAAAGAAAATAATAATAAGGATAATGGATATAATTCGAGACGCAAAATGGACTGAAAAGAAAGAGAAAGAAAAAGAAAAACCGGAAAGACACAAAATTGGAATAAGAGAATGAGGGAAGGAGAGAATGATGGAAAGAGAGTGAGAGGGAGAGGGACTGGTAGGGAAAGGGAGTTTGAGATAGGGAAAGGGAGTAGGAGAGAGAGAGAGAGAGAGAGAGAGAGAGAGAGAGAGAGAGAGAGAGAGAGAGAGAGAGAGAGGGAGAGAGAGAGAGAGAGAGAGAGAGAGGACAAAGACAAAAGGGGAGGAGAGAGAGAGAGAGAGAGAGAGGAGAACAGATGAGAGAGAAATATATATATATATATTATATATATATTTATATATATATATATATATATATATAGATATTATATATCTATAGAGAGAGAGAGAGAGAGAGAGGAGGTACGAGAGAAAGAGATGACGAGGGGGGGGAGGAGAAAGACAGACAGACAGACAATATATATATACTATATATATATATTATATCTATATATAGATATATATATATATATATATATATTATACATATTATACAACATACATATTAAATATATATATATATATATATATATTATATATATATATACTATTATATATATATACATATAAACATATCATATATATATATATACTTTATATATATATATATATATATATATATATATATATATATATATATTTATATG
>NW_028234418.1:9814259-9816907 GCF_977035675.1 Penaeus japonicus
ATCCCCAGCCCTCGATTCCGAAGGCCAAACTCTTTCTGCTCAGCCCATTAGCAGCCGTGATTCAGGAGAGAAAGAAGCAAACATTATGATGCTGGAAACGCAATATGTGTGTCAGCGTCAGACATGAAGTCGCAAGTAAAATTTTGGATAGGATAAAGCACTTTGGAATTAACATACATCAGGAAATTATCGTAGATTAGGAAATACATGTATATATACATAATCACACACACAGACACGATCACACACGTACAAATAAACAAACAGACACACAATTATACAAACAATTACTCACACACACATACACATACGCACGTATATATAAAGAAAATATATATATATATATATATATATTATATATTATATATTTTTAATATATGTATTACATATATATGTATATTATATATATATATATATTCTAATATATGTATAATTATATATTATATATATATATATATATATATATATATATGTATATATAGATATGTATATATATATTTATATATATATATATATATATATATAAATAATTATATATATACTTCATTTATATATACTTAGACATCTCTCTCTTCTCTCTCCTCTGTGTCTCTCTCTCTCTTTTGTTTTCATACTTTTAACTGCAAATCTATTTTCTCCATGTGTTGCGTTCTCCCCGCCACACGAGCGCTTCGGAGGCTTGGCTGCCTCCAAAAATATTTTTATAATCCTTATTATCATTGCCATTATTGTTATTGATGATTGATCCTTTATTCTTGTTTTATTATTATCATCAATGTTGTTATTATTATTGTTATTCTTATTATCATTATCATCATCATCATCATAATCAGTATTACATTTTTATTATCAATACTATTATTATCATTATTATCAAAGCTCAAAAATATTATTCAACAAAGTTCTACAAAGATTTGGGTATCACTGTGGCTGCGGCGCCTCCAGTTTCCCTGATAGTGCGCCGGGGCCTGACCATAAGGGCGATAATTCCTGACTTGAATCTGGTCCTTGAGTCAGATAAGGATAGTGATACCCTAGACTTAGCGAATCAATGTATTATTATTTTTATTTATTTATTCGTTTATTTTTTGTATAGTTGATGTGCTCTACAGATTAAAGGAGACTCACCCGACATTTGCGTGCACACCCGATACAGTAAACGATACATTCTACTGTTAGTCTAAACCTCATCATATTCATTTTTCTTTCATTCTTATGAAACTGATTTATCTGTTTGTTTTTCCTTTTTACATCGGACATTTTTTTTTCATAAATGTTTGATTATTAAGTTTAGGAAAGTCCAAGTTAAACTTCATTCTTAGCAAACTGGAATAAACTGTGTGTTTTTGTAAGTTTGCATGATAGGGAGAGAGCGAGGGCGAGCGAGCAAGAGAGAGGAGAGTAGAGAAGGAGACGCAGCCCAGGAGAGAGGAGAGAGAGGGAGAGAGAGACGAGGAGAGGAGAGGAGCCGAGAGAGAGAGAAGAGAGAGAGAGAGATGGAGAGGGAGAGAGAGATGAGAAGATGACGGAGGAGAGGCGAGGAGAGGGACGAAGAGAAGAGAAGGAGGAGCGCGGAGCGAGACGATGAGATAGAGAGAGAGAGAGAGGGAGGGAGGGAGAGAGAGAGAAAAAAAAAAATTCTAAACGGAGGACAGGAAACTAAGTGCGCGCATTCATTCATTTTCCATGATATATTTCAGGCAAAACCTCAAATAAAAAGAATATTATTATACCTTTGCTTGAAGCGATCTGATACACCAACCGTATACGTTCGAGCTGTCGGTTTCAACTGAGTAAGTTTCTATCTTCCATTTTAATTAAAATCGATGACGTCAAGATATTATATAATAAGACCAGGTCATGACTGCAGCATCTTTTAAAGATCGGGAATCTCTGTCTCAACATGCAACGCGGTAAAAGTCCTTCTTTTTATTTTGCAACGATATTTTTCAACCTCCCCCCTACCCTTCCTACCCCTCCTCCCCCTCCGTTCGGCCATGCTGTTCTCTCTCTGCCGCGTTCACTGATCAATTCGTTTCTGGGACATTTTCCTTATCCGGAGCCATCTACGGATGCTGGCACTCAATATAGGGCTTTACTATATAGCTTCGCATCAGGTCTCTAAATCCAAATGACGCCGCGACAACATAAAAGGGATTTTATTTCAAATTTCTATTTTTTCTTTTCTTTTTTGCGTTGATTAAAAGAGCAAAATGGCGCCGTGACACCAAAACGTTGAGTAGGGATTGCATTTCTTTAGAATTTTCTTTATTTTCAATTTGTTGATCTATATATATTATAAAAAATTACAAACCTAAGTTAATTTGTTATATCTTATTTTAATTTAACTCTTCTCTCAATATGCAATTACATTTAGTTAGCAGTATGCAAATTAAAGTGATTAATGTTTTAAAGAAATGCAATATTGCGCCACCAACAAATGCAACACCGGGACTTGCGGCGAAGTGTATCAAGTCCTACTACTACCGACTGATATCAGCAGCTGCCATCCCCTTCTCCTGCATTCTTACGCAAGCATTCGCACAGACTAGACGTGTTTCCCGACTGTCCGTAGACACCGTCGAACGTGCGCCACTGCCCGTCAACGACTGCTAGCAACGACTCAGTCTAGTTCGCTTTCATGGCTT
>NW_028234418.1:9817007-9819507 GCF_977035675.1 Penaeus japonicus
TTTGCTCTCTTGATCTCTCGCTCCTCCTACTCTCGGTATCTCCCTCCTCTTGCTCTTTCGCTCTCTCTCATCTCGCTCTTTCGCTCTCTCCTCTTGCTCTTTCGCTCTCTCCTCTTGCCCTTTCGCTCTCTCCTCTTGCTCTTTCGCTCTCTCCTCTTGCTCTTTCGCTCTCTCTCATCTTGCTCTTTCGCTCTCTCTCCTCTTGCTCTTTCACTCTTTCGCTCTCTCCTCTTGCTCTTTCGCTTTCTTTCCTCTTGCTCTTTCACTCTTTCGCTCTCTCATCTTGCTCTTTCGCTTTCTTTCCTCTTGCTCTTTTGCTCTCTCTCTTCTCTCTACTTTTCTCTATTGCTCTCTAACTCTTTCTTCTCTCACTCTCTCTCTTTTCACTCCTCTCTCTCTCTCTCTCTCTCTCTCTCTCTCTCTCTCTCTCTCTCTCTCTCTCTCTCTCTCTCTCTCTCTCTCTCACTCACTCTCTCCCTTTCTCTTTCTTTCTTTCTCTCTTTTCATTCTGTCTATCTCTCCCTTAATTTCTTTCTCATTCTGACTCTCTCTCCCTAAATCTCTCTCTCTCGCTCGCTTTATCTCTTTCCCACGCTCGTTGGCGTTGGCGCCGGAGTAGGAAGAAATCAGAGAGAGAGGAAGGAGGAGGAGGGGGGGGGGATAATGGGGTTACGGATTGCAATAGGGGTGGTGGAAGAGAACGGGGAGGAGGAGAGGAAGGAAAAGGAAAGAAGACGAAAAGAACGAAAGAAGTGGATACTGTGGAGGAGGAGGAAGAGGAAACAAAAGAGGGGGAGAGTGAGGATGAGGAATAGGAGATACCGAAGAGGAAGGAATACCGAAGAGGAGGAGGAAGAGGAGCGAAGGGAGAAGAGCTTAGGGAGAAAAAGGGTGGAGAGGGGGAAGAGGGTGAGGGGGAAATGGGCGAAAGGAGAGGGTTGAGAGTAGGACAAGCGGTCAAGAGGAAAGAGAGAGGGGATGGGAGACAGAGAGCGAGAGAGAGGGAGAGAGAGAGACGAGGATAGAGAAAGGGGAAGAAGGGACCTGAACGAGTGGAGAGAGAGGGGGGGAGGGAGAGGGATAGAGAGAAACGAGGATAGGGAGGGGGGATGGGGGAGGCGGAGAAAGGGGCGAAGATAGGGTGATGGGGAGAGGGGAACTGGGCGAAGGGAGAGGGAGGAGGGATATAGGATCTGGACGAAGGTTGGGGGGGAGGGGGGAGAAGAGAGTGATGGGGCGGGGTGGGGGGTGGGGGGGGGCAGGCCAGAGGGAAGGATCTAGCCCCTCTGTCCCGCCGCTTGAGATTTCTCCACTGTGGATCCGCTTTGCTTTAGGACTCTTTGTGTGCGTGTGTGCGTGTCGTCTTTTTGTGTGCGTATGTGTGTGCGGAGTGCTTTGTCTCGTGTGCACGTGTGGGTTTTAGACACACACACGAAAAATACTGAGATGTAGACACGATGACTTACACTTACACACACTCATGGCCTCACACACACACACACACACACACACACACACACACACACACATACACACACCCTCAGACACACACACACACTCTCTCTCTCTTTCTCTCTCTCTCCATCTCTTTCTCTCTCTCTCTCTCTCTCTCTCTCTCTCTCTCTCTCTCTCTCTCTCTCTCTCTCTCTCTCTCTCTCTCTCTCTCTCTCTCTCTCTCTATCTATCTATCTGTCGCTCACACACTCCCCCTTAAGACATGTGTATGGAAACTCATGCATGTGTATATATATGTACGTATGTATGCATGTACGTAAAGCTTAATCCTATCCCCCGTTTTTCTATGGAATTCGCAAATCCGAAATTCCTTTCGTAAAAAAAATAAAAAATAAAAAAAAATAAAAAAAAAATGGATCGGCTGAATATAGGAAGGTTCACGTCGACACCATTATATGTTCGGATTTTTTTTATTTTTTTTCACAGGTTCTCTCCTTTACAGATTTTGAAGAGTTTTATCATTGTTTTTATCTTCTATGAAGCTAGAAAGAAAGACAGACAGATAGAAAATAAAGAAGAATACGACGTGTATCACCATCATTACTGCATTTTACCATTACTGCAATCATTTTCATCCTCATCATCACCATCCCTATCACCATTATCATCATCTTCACCATCCCCATCACCATTATCATCATCATTACTATCCTCATCACCATTATCATCATCCCCATCCCATTCACCATCATCATCACATCCCCATCACCATTATCATCATCATCATCATCACATCCCCATCCCCATTATCATCATCATCCCCAACATCATCACTACCACCACAACCATAACAACAATTCTCTTTTTTCAATATAAAGTTTATAGACTAGAAGACGTTAATTGCAAACATCTCCATTCTTCCAACCTTTTTACTCTCATGATTTATCGAGGAAAAGGGCCCGACTTTATAGGATTTTATAGCACTATATTGATTCTACATGTATTCTATATAGGTTCTATGTAGATTCGACATGTATTTTATATA
>NW_028234418.1:9862007-9874507 GCF_977035675.1 Penaeus japonicus
CTCCCACTCCTCCTCCTGTTCCTCTTCACCTTTCCCCCCCTTTTCTTCCTCCTCCTTCTCCTGCTTCATCTCATCATCATTATCATCTTTTCCTTCACCACTATCACCATCATCATCTTCATGATCATTACAATAATCATCATTAGTATTCTTGTCATCACATTGTTATCATAACTATTATCATTACTCTTATTATCATTATCATCGTTTTTTTTATCATTAATAGGAGGGGGGGGGGGGGGGGGGGGGGTTTTATTACTATCATGGGGGTGGGGGTAATCTTATGATATAATGGGGGGTGTGGTTTCTTCTTTGGGGGGGGGAGGAGGGGGGAAGGGAGGGGTTGGGGGGGGGATGGGGGGGGGGAAGTTCAGTGGTCTCTTTAAAGGTTGAATGAAGTCTATATTCACGGTAGTCTGCATAGTTCAGATAGTTCTAATATAGTTCATAGTTCATAGTTCCCATCTTCGTTCAGATTCCGATTAGATCTAATCTTTCGACGAGTTCGACGAGATGTGAACGTGGCCATAATGCTCTCTTGTGTTCGCCGTTCTTTGGTTATTTCTACGTTTTTAATAGGTTTTCTTCACTCTGTGGACAGTTCTAAAGACTGGTTTCCTTGCCTTTGTTCAATGGTCATTTTACACTTCGAAAACATATAGCAATCCTCTTTTTTTCTAGGGTAATTTCTGTATGTGTATATATATATTTTTTTTTCGGCATCACACGACTTTTAGCTGCTTCTATAATTCTTAGTGGATCAAGTCTCCTTCTGCACTTGCTTCTTGCACTCTCAACTGATTTGCATTTCTGTTTTGTCTCTTTGTACACACATTCGAGTTATTTTCCTTTTCCTAAGTGTCACCAAGTCTTGTATTGATGTAATTTATTCTTTTGTTTTATATAGTAATAATGGCCCAATTCTTATTTAATTTCTAACCTTCTTCTTTTTAATGCTTCTGTTTTTATCTAATACTTTCATACTCGCGTCATTTGTAAATTATCTTACAGTGAATGAATCAATCAATATATAAAATGAGTGTATCAGTATATATCAATATAAGTAAATAGACTGTGAAAATAAAAATATGTAACTTGACTGATAGATAGATATATACTGCATATATATAGGTCAATAAATAGTCAAAGAGAAGTAAATCACCAAACAATTCATAAATGAATAAACGTGTAATTAGAAATCCAAAAATAAAAGAATAATAATAAATATTTTTTTTAAATCACAAAAAAAAAACTTACTCACCCACAGGCACCAATGGAAACCGTGCTTGTACACTGAACATCCCAGCACTGAACATCTCCAAATCCTGTTCAGACGCCGATAGCATGATCTTTCGCTCGGACGTTCCTCTGTTGCTGGGTTTCGGGTGCAGCCGCCCCCCGACAGCGCTCCCGCTCGACCGCCCGGTTACAGGTGAGAGGGGGGGGTACAGGTGGGGAGGGATGGGAGAGGAGGGAGGGGGGTACAGGTGGGTAGGGAGGGGAGAGGAGGGAGGCGGGGTACAGGTGGGTAAGGAGGGAGGCGGGGTACAGGTGGGTAGGGAAGAGGATGGGGGGGGAACAGGTGGGTAGGGGAGGGGAGAGGAGGGAGGGGGGGGACAGGTGGGTAGGGAGGGGAGAGGAGGGAGGGGGGGTACAGGTGGGTAGGGGAGAGGATGGGGGGGGGTACAGGTGGGTAGGGAGGGGAGAGATGGGAGGCGGGGTACAGGTGGGTAGGGGAGGGGAGAGGAGGGAGGGGGGGTACAGGTGGGTAAGGAGGGGAGAGGAGGGAAGGGGGGTACAGGGGGGTAGGGAAGAGGAGGGAGGGGGGGGGGAGGTGGGGAGGGAGGGGGGAGGAGGGAGGGGGGGTAGGGGGGTAGGGAGGGATGGGAGAGGAGGGAGGGGGGTACAGAGTGGGGTAGGGGAGGGGGAGAGGGATGGGGGGGGACAGGTGGGTACAAGGAGGGTAAGAGATTGGAGCGGGGGGTAGTAGAACACATGTTTGGTAGGGGGAGGGGACTGAGGATGGGATGGGTGGTACAGGTGGGTAAGATGGGAGAGAGGAAGGGGGGTACAGGTGGGGATAGGGAAGGGATGGGGGGGGAGGTACCCAGGTGGGTAGGGCGGGGGAGAGAGGGAGGGAGGTGGAGGGGGAAGGGCAAAGGGATGGGTAGGGAAGAGGGAGTGAAGGGGGGATTAAGGTGGGGAGGGAGGGGGAAAGGAATGGGGGGGGGGGGGGGGGGGGGGGGAGGCAAGGGATGGTGAAGGATGGGTTAGGGAATGGGTAGGGTTAAGTTAGGTTTAGTTATGGTGAGTGAGGGTAGGAGGGGAGGAGAAGGGTAAGGGTGTATATATATATATATCTATAATATATATATCTATATATTATGATACCGTAGTTACCTAACACACACACACACCACACACACCACACATATATTATGATATATATATATATATTAAATTTGTAATATATATTTTAATTATATTATTTATATATACATTTATGTGTGTTGTGTATAAATAAATAGGTACAAATATATGTAAATATATCCTGTTTCATATCCATGTCTAAGAGTCGTGTTATTTGTTGTGTGTGTATATATGTATATGTTATTCTATAAATATATATATATATCTATATATATATATATATATATATAGTGTGTGTCTCTTATTTTGTGTGTGGCTTGTGTGTGTGTGTTGGGTGTGTGTGTATAGATATGTACAAATATATGTACATATATATGTTCATATCCATGTTTGTGTAATATGTATATGTATTTATATATATATATTATTATATATATATATATATATATATATATATTATATATATTTAATAATATATATATGTACATACACACACACACACACACAAACACCACCACACACCAGATATATATTTATATATAATATATAATATATATATATATATATATCGATATTTATATATATATACATACATATATATATATATATATATATATCTTATATATTATATATATATATATATATATGTATATGAATATATATTCATGTATATGTATGTATATAAGTCTGCATGTACGTGTTATATACATATGCGCACACGCGCGTGTGTGTATGTATGTGTGTGTGCGTGCGTAGGTGCGTGTACACGTATCCATCCATACCTCCATATCTACCTGTAACTGAACGATTTCCCTCACCGCTTCGTCTCTCTTCCCCTCCTCCTCACTCCTCACTCCTCCTCCTCCCCCCACACCCACCCCCTCCCACAGCCGGGAAGTCGAAGGGTTCGTGGGCGTGGATTTCCTTCCTCGTCATCGCCATCATCGTCGGTGTCGGAGCTCTGGTCTACTTCCTCGTCAGGAGAAGGAATCGAAGTCTCTAGAAGCGGATCGAGCGATGCTCTTTGGGGTGACGGTGTTTAGTTTCGTGTGTTTGTTTTTATGATTTGTGTGTCTATGATCTGAACTTAACGTTAATTTTATTTTATCATTATTGTTGTTATTATCATTCTTGCTGTTGTTGTTTTTATTATTTAAATTATTCTTGCTGTTGTTGTTTTTATTATTTAAATTATTTTTGTTGTTGTTGTTTTTATTATTTAAGTTATTCTTGCTGTTGTTGTTTTTATTATTGTTATTATCCATATCATTATTATTGTTATTATTATTGTTATCATTATTATATTTTTTATCATTATCATTGTTATTATCATTATCTTCAATGCCGTTGTCATTTATATTATTTTTATAATCATGTTTATTGTCATCACTATATCACGCATATCAGTTATCAATCGTTGTTTGATCTTAATGTGATTGTGACCACAAGTGTTATCTTCGTATGTTATTATTATCAATACCAACGTCACTTGTCTGTAGTTATTGATTTCATTTCCTGTATATCATATCTTATTAATTATTGTTATTACTATTTCATTAATTATGGTGATAGGGGTCGATTTTTTTTTATTGTTTTCTTATTAGGATCTTCCTTATGTAGTTGTGCTTTGATTGTGTTGTTGTGTTTATTTCGAATGGATTTCTTTTCGGGAAATAATAAATGGTAAATACATTTTTTTTTCTTTCTCCTTACGTACGAAGAAAGAAATATGAATGAATATATACAGCACACACACACACACACACACACACACACACACATATATAAATTATATATATATATATATATGATATATATGTATATATATATACTATACATATATATATATATATATGTATATATATATACATATATATATATATATATATATATAAGTTTATATATATATATATTATATATATATATATATATATTTAGCACATATGAGTGTGTGGTGGTGTGTGTGTGTGTGTGTGTGTACACAATAAATGTGTGTAGAATCCAGTGTGTTTCTGCCCCAAAGATAACTTGGGTAATATATAAAAATCGTTTAACACAAAAAAATACAATAGTTAGCATACATAACCTTTATCAAAGGAAAAAAATATATATACTCCATATAATACGAAATTAAAGGTAAGCCAATGGTAAGTTCATTATAAGATCTCAGATTTTATGGCCATAGATATCGTAAGACTATTTCTGTACGGAACTCCTTAAGGCCTCAAATGAGAGAGTAAAAAGCTGAAATTTCGAGATTGAATGACAATCACTCTCATTGGCTGAGCGTTAAAGAGCACGCAGATGGCCACTCTCATTGGTTAAGAATTCAAGGATATTCAGATAGACCATTCTCATTGGCTAATAGCCCGAGGACATACAGATGGACCACTCTCATTGGCTGAGAGTTCAAGGATATTCAAATGAACCACTCTCATTGGCTAAATATCCGCAAACGGTTTGAAGCCTTGTTATGACACTGTCTTTGGCAAGTAGGTAGACAAAATACAAAAAACAACAACAAAACAATATAATACAGAGAAAGATAAAGTGAAAGGAGCGAAAGAGAAGGGGGGAAAAGAAAGGGAGGAATGAGTTGCCCAAAACTGAACGGAGCTGGAATCATACAGAGGCCTAATATTCCCTTATTAGAGAGTTCCCGAACTTCAAAATAAAAAAGTCTACTCATTTTCTATGAGGATAAGGATGCTGCCTCGATCAAAATTCACATAATATTAGACCTCAATAACAGTAAAGACAATTACAATTGCATTCAACAAATCATATCTATAAAATATGGGGCAGCAAAACATAAGCACAATGATTCGCCGCTTGCTCTCAAAAATCCCGACCTTTGTGTCATTTATGGTTGGAATGATCATCCACATCCTTAAGAGTCTCTTTAAAAAAAATGCAGAACTTCTCTCCCTCTCTCTCCCTTCCTCCCGATCTCTCCTCCCTCTCCCGTCTCTCTCCTCTCGATCTCTCTCTCTCTCATTCTCTCTCTTCTCGCTCTCTCTCTCTCTCTCTCTCTCTCCCTCTCTCTCTCTCTCTCTCTCTCTCTCTCTCTCTCTCTCTCTCTCTCTCTCTCTCTCTCTCTTTCTTTCTTTCTCTCTCTCTTTCTCTCTCTCTCTCTCTCTATCTATCTATCTCTTTTTCTCTTTCTCTCTCTCTTTCTTTCTCTCCTTCCCTCCCCTCCTCCCTCTCCTCTCTCTCTCTCTCTCTTTCTCTCTCTCTCTCTCTCTCTCTCTCTCTCTCTCTCTCTCTCTCTTTCCTTCTTCTCTCTCTCCACTCTCTCTCACTACCCTCTTCTCTCCTCTCTTCCCTCCTTCTCCGATCGTCCTCTCTCCTCTCTGCTCTCTCTCTCCATCACCCCACTCGCTCCTTCTCCCACCACATAATCCCCCCCATCTCTGTTCTCCCTTCTTCCTTTTTCTTTCTTTCTCTTCTCTCTCTCACTCCATGTCCACTACATCTTCATCACTCACCCTGTCCTCCCTCATCATCCTCCCCCACGACCAACCGCTATAACCATCTCTCCCTATTTCTCTCTCTCTCTCGATCTATTATCAATCTAACTATCTATCTCTTTTTCCTCGTCATTCTTTTCTCTCTCTCTCTCCTTTTCATCGTCTCTCTCTCCAAGACTCTCTTTCTCTCCTCACGTCCATCTCTCTCTCTCCCCCATTCTCTCCCTTAGTCTCTCTCTCTCTATCTCTCTCTTCATACTCCCCTCTCTCTCGTCTCTTCCTCCCTCCCCCTCTCCTCTCACACCTTTCTCTCTCTCTCTCTCTCTCATCTCGTCCCTCTCTACGTCTCTTTTCTCTCTCTCTCTCTCTCTTATCTCTCTCTCTCTCTCTCTCTCTCTTTTCTCTCTCTCTCTCTCTCTCTGGAAGCTTCTTCATCTCTTCTCTCTCTCACTCCGCCTCTCACTCTCTCTCCTCTCTCCATGTCGGTCGCTCTCGTTCTCTCCATCTTCTCTCTCTCTACGTCCAGTCTCCTCTGTGCCTCTCTCCCGTCCATCTCCCCACTCATCTCTCTCTCTCTCTCTTTCTCTCTTTCTCTCCCTGTCTCTCACTCTCTCACTCCCTCCTCCCTCATCTCTCCCACCCACCTACCATCTCTCCCTTTTCCTCCATCCTTTTCCCTCCACCCCTTTCATCTTCCCCCCCCCCACCCTCCCTCCTCCTCTCTCTCTCCTCATCCCTCCCACCCTCCCTCCCGCTCCTCCCTCCTCCTCTCCCCCTCCCTCCCTCCCGCTCCTCTCTCCCTCCCACCCTTCCTCCTTCCCTCCCGCTCCTCCCTCCTCCTCTCGCCCTCCCTCCCGCTCCTCCCTCCCTCCCTCCCTCCCTCCCTCCCTCCTCCCTCCCTCTCGCCCTCCCTCCCGCTCTTCCCACCCTCCCTCCCTCCCGTTCCTCCCACCCTCCCTCCCTCCCGTTCCTCCTACCCTCCCTCCTCCTCTCCTACTCTCGCCCTCCCTCCCACCCTCCCTCATCCCTCCAACCCTCCCTCCTCCGCTCTTCCCTCCCTCCCTCTTCCTCTCGCCCTCCCTCCCTCCTACCTCCCTCCCTCCTCCTCTCGCCCTCCCTCCCGCTCGTCTCTCCCTCCCTCCTCCCTCCCTCCCTCCCTCCCTCATCCCTCCTACCCTCCCTCCCTCCCTCCCGTTCCTCCCACCCTCCCTCCTCTCGCCCTCCCTCCCGCTCCTCCTCCTCCCTCCTGTTCCTCCCACCCTCCCTCCTCCTTTCTCCCTCCTCATCCCTCCCACCCTCCCTCCTCCTTTCGCCCTCCCTCCCGCTCTTCCCACCCTCCCTCCTCCTCTCGCCCTCCCACCCTCCCTCCTCCTCTCGCCCTCCCACCCTCCCTCCTCCTCTCGCCCTCCCTCCCGCTCTTCCCACCCTCCCTCCCTCCCTCCCGCTCTTCCCACCCTCCTCATCCTTCCTACCTCCTCTCGCCCTCCCTCCCATTCCTCCCTCCCTCCCTCCCTGTATCTGTTGCCATGGTTCCTCAGTGTCACGAAGGGCAAGACTCCCGAGGTTGATAACAAAGGGAACCACTCCGGCATATTACTTTTCCATTCAAGGAGGAATCTGTTATTATGATGATTGTTAACAGGGTTGTTATCATCATTCTTGTCATTTTTTTATGTGTTTTCTGTATCTGCTGTAGTATGATTTTGGGTTGTTGTCAGTGTTATTGTTTTTGTTGTGTTTGTTATTGTGATTCGTTATCATTATCATTGTTATTATTGTTGTTATCATTGTTATTGTTATTATATCTTTGCTGTTGTTGTCGTTGTTATTACCATTATTATTGCTATTATCATTACTATCTCGATTGTGATTATCATTATTAGTATTATCATCATTACTCTCATTATCATTATTCTTATGCATTAAAAGTAAAAAGCTAAAATCATATAAAGGAAATGTATAAATGAACATGCCGAATTCTATATCATAATCATACAAGTAATTATCGTCATCATTATTAAAGTCAGTGAAGATTACGAAACGAATTATATATAGATGAATAAGGATAAAAAAAGACACTCCTACCACTACGCATGTAACACACAACAAAAACAACAGTAACAACACCAAAAACAACAGTAACAACAACAAAAACAACAGTAACAACACCAAAAACAACAGTAACAACAACAAAAATTAACAGTAACAACGGCAAGAACAACAACAATAACAGAAACAATAACAGCACCATATCAAAAACATCTTCTCCGCCCCCCCTTCCCCCAACCTATCCCCTCACCCCCTCTATCATTACAAATTCAAATTCAAATTCAAAAACTTTATTCCATAAATTACAAAGCGTGGCGTAGTGTTATAAGTATCTTATAAATACGAGAGTGTGTGTGTTTTATATGTAAGGACGTGTCAAGGGGGAATTCCTACTAATTCTAGTACGTACAGTTGCCAGGTTATGTATGTAAGTAGATATATGTGCTATAAGAAGGAAATGATAATCATAAATTAATAATTTTATAGATAGATACAAACGAAGGAGAGGGTGTTCGAGGATATGTGTGGAGTTACATAATTATAAACACACACACACACACAAATAGGTATATATATATATATATATATTTAACTATTATTATATTATAATATATTATATATATATATCTTTATATATATATAAATATAGTGTGTGTGTGTGTGTGTGTGACTATGAATCCTGTGTGTGTTGTGTGTGGTGTGTGTGGAATATATATATATATATACTATTGTTTATATATCTATATATATATATATATATCTATATATATATATATATATATTTATTTATATATATTATATATATGCATTCACATAACATAAATATGCATTGCGTGTGGCTTTGTTGTTTTTTGGTGTTGTATGTTGGCCGTTTTGTGTGTGTGTGTGTTGTGTAGTTGTTTGTTCCCCCCCCCCCCCTGTGTGTGTTGTGTATGTCGGTATGTATGTGGTTGTTGTATGTTTGTTTGTGCTGTGTGTGTTGTTATCTCTGTATTGTAATGTGTTGTGTGTGTGTGTGTGTGTGTGCTTGTATTTGTATATGTATGCATAAAAAAACAGTAGATTCAATTTAAACTTTCTAATTTTAAGCTTTCTAATGAGTGAGTTTGAAAGTCATCTGTCCTGATTAAGCATAGACGTACAAACACAGATAACATTGAGAATAAGAAAGAATGAATGTAACTCGCACTGTTACGACCCCAAAAACTCCTCATCTAATGGGAGTGGGGAGGGGGGGGGTTAATGAATCAAGTAAAAAGCAAATTAGTAACAGTAAAAACAAAAAACAAAAAACAAAAACAAAACAAAAGAATGGTTGTTTTTCATGTGTTTATTTCGAGATAGCCTGGAAAGATTCGAGATTGTTTTTTTTGTTTTTTTTATGGGTTTTGAGTCGTTTTAAGAGGATTTGTTTATTCATTTATATATAAAGTGGTAGGTGAAGCTGACTCATCAAGGATATATTCATCTAGATATGTACTCTTTGTGCTCGTGATGTGCAAAGAAATTAGAACATTTTAATGCAGGTATATGGTATTTATTTATTCAAGGTAAGTATATGTATATAAGATCTGCGTATGGTATTCATACATACGTGTATGCTCTCATGTGCACACACACACACACATGTGTGTATGTGTATGTGTGTGTATGTGTTTGTGTGTGTGTGTGTATGTATATATATATATATTAAAATAATTATATATATATTCATTATATATATATATATATATAAAACTATATTTATTATACATATATATATTATATATATATATATATATCTAAATATAATATATATATATATTTACAGTTTATATATATCATATATATATATATTGATAAATATATATATATATATATATCTTATGTATATCTATATATATAACATCTATATTGTGTTGTGAACCTATATCTATATATCATATCTATATATATATATATATCTTTTATATACACATATATGTTTATATTATAAATATATATTTATATGTATATTATATAACTATAATATATCTATATATAATATATATATACCTAGATATGTGTCCGTGAAATTATATCTATCTATCTATCTATCTATCTATATATATTATATATATATAGATATATCTAATTATATATATATATATTGTATATGTATATTGTATAAATATATCTATATATAATTATATATATAAATAATATTTATATACATTATCTAAGTATTAGTGAACATATATATATCATATAAAAATATAT
This sequence comes from Penaeus japonicus, assembly GCF_977035675.1. Taxonomy (NCBI): domain Eukaryota; kingdom Metazoa; phylum Arthropoda; class Malacostraca; order Decapoda; family Penaeidae; genus Penaeus; species Penaeus japonicus. The sequence goes on from NW_028234418.1 coordinate 9,872,135, forward strand.
ATATATATTCTATATCATATCTATATAATATACATATTATGTGTGTGAACATATAATATTATATATATATATTATATTAATCTATATATATATATATTCCTCTTTCGTTCTTATTTTATTCCACAAATGGGTTATTTGCTCGAATTCCAAGCAATCTGTCGGACACAATTTGCAAACAAAGATAATCTGCAACGAAACCTATATTTATCAATAAAAGTAAACAAGCATATTAAATGGCTGTCTCGCTGGGCGTTATTTTCCTCCATCAGTACAGACATAAAGACATACACATACACAAACACACACACACACACACTTGCACACACTTGCTCGAGTTTTTCCCATGAAAAATTGACATGTTTTATATATGTTTGATCCAAATGCTGATGATAATTAAAGTAATAAGTAATCATATATATATATATATATATATAATATATATATATATATATATATATATATATATATAAATAATATGTATTATATCTCTTATCATGTATATATATATTTATTATATATAATATATATAATATAATATATATATATATATATATTAGAGAGAGAGAGAGAGAGAGAGAGAGAGAGAGAGAGGAGCGAGAAAGAGAGAGAGAGATAGAGAGAGAAGAGCGAGAGAGAGAGAAGATGTGTATATATATGTAATATATATACAAGCCAGAATATAGTTATTATATATATTGAACACACACACACATACACACACACATCACACACACACTCACACACACACACACCCATATATAATATATATATACGTATATATATATATATAAATATATATATTTATAGTATATATATAAAATGTAGTATATATAATATACATATATATATATACATATATATATATATAATATTATATATATACGATAAATATATATAGAGGGGAGGGGAGAGAGAGAGAGAGAGAGAGAGAGAGAGAGAGAGAGAGAGAGAGAGAGAGAAAGAAAGAGAGAGAGAAGAGAGAGAGAGAGAAAGAGAGAGAGAGAGAGAGAGAGAAAGAGAGAGAGAGAGAGAGAGAGAGAGAGAGAGAGAGAGAGAGAGAGGGGCAGAGAGAGAAAAAAGAGAGATAGAGAGAGAGAGAGAGAGATAGACAAGACAGAGAGAGAGAGAGAGAGAGAGAGAAAAGAGAGAGAGAGAGAGAAAGAGAGAGAGAGAGAGAGAGAGAGAGAGAAAGAGAGAGAGAGAGAGAGAGAGAGAGAGAGATAAAGAGAAAGAGAGAGAGAGAGAGAGAGAGAGAGAAATAGAGCGAGATAACGCAGAGTCCCTTTGACAAATAAACAAAGATAAGAAACAACAGGAGTAAAAATGAGAATTATCAAAAGGACAAACAGGAAGATATGCAAGAACTGTCCTTTGACTCATTCGTAAGAATTGCAATTCTGATCCAATCAAGAGGTGCAGGAAAACTGATCAGTTGCACAAGGAACTGGTTAGTTGCACAAAGAACTGGTTAGTTGCACAAGGAGCTGGCTACTTAACAAAGAACTGGTTGAAAGGCATATTTATTATTACATATTTATAAACACACACACACACACACAAATAGGTATATATATATATATATATATATATATATATATATATATATATATATATATATATATATATATATATATATATTTTTGTGTGTGTGGTGTTATATATATATATATATATATAAGATATAATATATAATAATCTATAATATATATATATAATATATACATATATATATATATATAATATACATATATAATATAAATAAATATAATATATATCTAAAACATCAATGCAATCACAATACACAACAATTGCATGCGTGTGTGTATGTTGGCGTGTGTGTGTGTGTGTGTGTGTGTGTGTGTGTGTGTGTGTATGTCTGTATGTATGTGTGTGTGTGTGTGTGTGTGCTTGTATTTGTATATGTATGCATAAAAAAACAGTAGATTCAATTTAAAAACTGGTTCCTAATTTCTTTCAAATGATGAGTATGAAAGTCATACTGACCTTATTAAGCAGAGAATAAAGAAAGAAAGAATGAAACCTAAACCTACTCGCACTGTTACGACCCCAAAAACTCCTCATCTAATGAGAGTGGGGAGGGGGGGGGTTAATGAATCAAGTAAAAAGCAAATTAGTAACAGCAAAAACAAAAAACAAAAAAGGAATGGATGTTTTTCATGTGTTTATTTCGAGATAGCCTTTTTTTTTTTTTTTTTTTTTTTTTTTTTTTTTTTTTTTTTTTTTTTTTTTTTTTTTTTTTTAGGTTTTGAGTCGTTTTAATAAGAGGAAGGTGAAGCTGACTCATCAAGGATATATTCATTTAGATATGTACTCTTTGTGCTCGTGATGTGCAAAGAAATTAGAACATTTTAA
>NW_028234418.1:9897007-9902007 GCF_977035675.1 Penaeus japonicus
AAATCCAGACAAGAAGCGCCCCCCCAAAAAAAAAATAAAAAATAAAAAAAATAATAATAATAAAAACCAACAAACAAACAAACTCATAAAAACCTGAGACGCACCTGCGACCTGACAGCCGTCGGGTAGTACTCCGAGTTGAGGATCGAGGGTATAGGTCCTGTGCCCGAACTTGAGGCGAACATGTAGACCATAAGGCACACGAGAGGCACCCACGTGTAGTTCTCGCTTCCCTCCTTTCTGTAATGAGAGGGAGAAGTAGGTACAAAGGGGAGACAAAGAGATAGAAATTCGGGGAGGGGGGATTATGTGTTTATTGTCGTTATGGTAAGGAGAGAGAGGGGGAGAGGGAGAGAGAGGAATGAAGGGAGACAGGGAGAGTGGAATGTACGGAGATAGAGAGGGAGGGAGGGAGGGAGGGAGGGAGGGAGAGAGAGAGAGAGAGAGAGAGAGAGAGAGAGAGAGAGAGAGAGAGAGAGAGAGAGAGAGAGAGAGAGAGAGAGAGAGAGAGAGAGAGGGGGAGAGAGAGAGAGAGAGAGGAGAGAGAGAGAGGAGAGAGAGAGAGAGAGAGAGAGAGAGAGAGAGAGAGAGAGAGAGAGAGAGAGAGAGAGGGAGAGAGAGGAGAAAGAGGGAGGGAGAAACCTCAGAATCATAACTGAACTAACACCGAGGGTATTTCTATCCCCAAAACTAAACGAGATAATCCTCCCTCTCATTCGGCTGATTCCATTCCCACGTAAGAAAACCAAACCACAGCCGCGTGTCCTCCCACGCGCCCCTACACACGTACCCGCTGAGGAAGTGGTACGTGCCCATGGCCAGCAGACAGACGCTCATGACGGCGAGCGAGAACATGAGGCAGGTGCGACGGCCGAAGCGATCCAGGTAGAGGCAGGCGAGGGCGGTGCCGACGGACTGCACGAGGAACACGAGGATGGTGGCCACGCTCTCGTCCAGCGTCGACCCCGCCTCGAGGAAGATGCGCGTCATGTTCACGTAGAAGACCATCAGCCCGCAGAAGTTCTGGACGAAGAAGAGTGTCAGCACCGTCGCCAGGGACTTGAAGATAACCGGGTTCCTCATGACCTTGTGTAAGGGCTCCTTGGCCGAAGCCTTGTTCGAGTCCTTCAGGAGTCTCAGCTGCTCGCCCACGTCGGCGGAAGGACCTCGCAGGGACCTGAGGACTCTCATGGCCTCCTCCTCCCGGCCGGAGATCGCCAGGTACGACGGGCTCTCCGGCAGGAAGGTCATCACGCACGTCTGGGCCACGACCACCGCCACGCCCACGATCCCGATCTCGTACCAGCGCAGCACCAAGCCCAGGCCCGTCGTGAGGATGAAGCCCGTGCTCAGGATGAGGCTCGGCAGCGCGGCCAGGGCGCCCCGGACGGCCGTGTCGGGGAGCTCGATGATGTAGGTGCTGCCGGCGATGAAGGTGGCGCCGATGCAGAGGCCGTGGACCACCCTGGGGGGAGGGGGGAGGGGGGCGATTGGATGAAGGTAAGGAGAGGGCAGGGTGCTTCTTATCATGGTTGTTATTATCATTATCATCACAATTGATATCATTATCATAATCACAATCATTGTTATAACTATTATCATTATCACAATCAATATCGTTATAATCATTACAAATTTGTTATCATAATGATAGCCATCATCATCACTATCATTATCAAAACTATAATAAGTTTTAATCATCATTCTTGTCACCACTACCATCATCACGCGGATATACAAACACGAACACAAACACACACCTGACAAAGGCCCCATCACCCGACTCACCTGCCAGCGAGCATCATGGCGGGGTTAACAGCGAGCGCCACCAAGCACCAGCCCACAGTATATGGCACCACCAGTAGCATTATGGCTTTTTTGCGACCGATGGCAGCCACCAGGAAACCCCAGAGCCAAGTGCCAGGGATGTTACCTAGGGATACCATACTGCCTGGAAGAGATTGGGTGGGTTCAGGGGGTGAGGGAGAGTGGGAGGGAGGGTGGGGGGAGGGTGGGTGGGTGGGAGGTGGGAGGTGGAGAGGAGGTGGGAGGGTGGATTGGTGGGTGGGTGGGAGGTGGGGAGGAGGTGGGAGGGAGGGAGGGAGGGAGGGAGAGAGGGAGAGATGATTGATAGATGGATAAATAGACAGATGGATAGAAAGAGAGACCAATAGAAATGGGTATAGACGTACATACGTCCATACGATACATATATGGATACATTCATACATTCAGTAAATATATAGATACATACATACGTATATACATACATACAAACATACATACTTGCATACATACATGAATAAACACATACATACATACATACATATGTACATACATACATGCATACGTACATACATATGTATACACATATGCATGCATCCAAATACGCATACATTCACACAAACATACATATAAAGATAATTAGTGAAGATGGGAAATAGTGAATAGAAACTAACGAATGGTTGATTGGTTGACTAGTTGGATGACTGGTATATGGATTGGTTGGATGGTTAAAACTGAATACTTGGATTGGTTGACTGGTTGGAATTGTTAAAACTGTGTAGTTGGATTGGTTGGAATGGTTAAAATTGGAGAAAGATATTAGTTGATTGGTTGACTGGTTGGAATTGTTAAAACTGTGTAGTTGGATTGGTTGACTGGTTGGAATGGTTAAAACTGGGGAGAAGGATTGGTTAGAATTGTTAAAACTGGGGAAAGGGATTGGTCGACTGGTTGGAATTGTTAAAACTGGGGAAAGGGATTGGTCGACTGGTTGGAATTGTTAAAACTGGGGAAAGGGATTGGTTGACTGGTTGGAATTGTTAAAACTGGGGAAAGGGATTGGTCGACTGGTTGGAATTGTTAAAACTGGGGAAAGGGATTGGTCGACTGGTTGGAATTGTTAAAACTGGGGAAAGGGATTGGTCGACTGGTTGGAATTGTTAAAACTGGAGATAGGGATTGGTTGACTGGTTGGAATTGTTAAAACTGGAGAAAGGGATTGGTTGACTGGTTGGAATTGTTAAAACTGGAGAAAGGGATTGGTTGACTGGTTGGAATTGTTAAAACTGGAGAAAGGGATTGGTTGACTGGTTGGAATTGTTAAAACTGGAGATAGGGATTGGTTGACTGGTTGGAATTGTTAAAACTGGAGAAAGGGATTGGTTGACTGGTTGGAATTGTTAAAACTGGAGAAAGGGATTGGTTGACTGGTTGGAATTGTTAAAACTAGAGAAAGGGATTGGTTGACTGGTTGGAATTGTTAAAACTGGAGATAGGGATTGGTTGACTGGTTGGAATTGTTAAAACTGGAGATAGGGATTGGTTGACTGGTTGGAATTGTTAAAACTGGAGATAGGGATTGGTTGACTGGTTGGAATTGTTAAAACTGGAGATAGGGATTGGTTGACTGGTTGGAATTGTTAAAACTAGAGAAAGGGATTGGTTGACTGGTTGGAATTGTTAAAACTGGAGATAGGGATTGGTTGACTGGTTGGAATTGTTAAAACTGGAGATAGGGATTGGTTGACTGGTTGGAATTGTTAAAACTGGAGAAAGGGATTGGTTGACTGGTTGGAATTGTTAAAACTAGAGAAAGGGATTGGTTGACTGGTTGGAATTGTTAAAACTGGAGATAGGGATTGGTTGACTGGTTGGAATTGTTAAAACTGGAGATAGGGATTGGTTGACTGGTTGGAATTGTTAAAACTGGAGATAGGGATTGGTTGACTGGTTGGAATTGTTAAAACTGGAGATAGGGATTGGTTGACTGGTTGGAATTGTTAAAACTGGAGAAAGGGATTGGTTGACTGGTTGGAATTGTTAAAACTGGGGAGAAGGATCGGTTAATTGGTTGACTGGTTGGAATGGATAAAACTGGGGAGAAGGATTGGTTGAATGGTTGACTGATTGGAATTGAATGATTAAATGTAGATAGATAGATTGGTTGACTAGTTGCGTGGTTGGATGGTTAAAATAAGGTAATTGGATTAGCTGATTGGCTGGATGGTCAGATGGTTCTAATTAGATTGGTGAAGTGGTTACTTGGTTAATTGGAGGGTTATAATTTCGTAGATGGACCAGTTGGTTATTTGGATCGTATATGGATAGATTACCTGAAACTGATGAGACTGATAGATAAGTAGATTAGGAAACAGAGATTCATTGATATTAAGAGATAGAGATAGATAGACTGGTAGACTAAGACACTGGTTGATTATATATTTATGTAAATGGGTATGAATTTTCCTTGTAAGATTAATGACAAATTGCGGCGACTTATTAATCATCCAAACTCGTTATGTGACCTGAAATGACATGGCTTATTGTGGTGTGACTAATTAAATGTTATACGGAAATACGCACATACATACACGCATACACATACAAACATTCACACACACATACATACACATACACACACACACACAAATGCAGATACTTTCACAACATAAACAAACAAACACACACAGACACACACACAGAGCACATAAACAAACACAAACAAAAACACACACATACCTGTCTATGCATCTATCTATGTATTTCTCTAATGTATACTTAAATACATACAAAATATAGATAGAAAGAGAGACAGACAAACTAATGATATAAAAAGACAAGCCAAAACAAAAGAACATCAACCACCTATAGAACCACCTGTGAACCCCCTTTTCCCTCTCACCTAGCATATCCAACTGCCAGCTGGTAAAAGTCATAGGAGTGCCATAGATGGTGGTATTGTGCCTTAGGAGATCCGGTATAGCGGGGTTGGGCCAGGCAGCGCAGATAGCCAGGGCAACATAGCAGAGACTCGCGCCCAGAACCATGAACACCTGTTGGGATCATAATTAATTTTTTTAGTAACAGGTGTCGTTTTGGTGTCGGTGGGGTTTGGGGTTGGGGGAGGGGTGGGGTAGGGGGATGGGGGTAGTTTGTTGAGGGAAGGGATAGTATTATTGTTATGGTTATTGTGGCTGGTGTTATTATTATTGTTA
>NW_028234418.1:9909507-9912007 GCF_977035675.1 Penaeus japonicus
TCCTCCCCTTTCTTCGAATTTTTCTCCTTCTTCTTCTCCTTCTCCTTGTCCTTCTCCTCCTCCTCCTCCTTCTTCTCCCCTTTCTCCAGCTCCTCCTTCTTCCCCTCCCCCTCCTCTTCCCCTTTCTTCGAATTTTTCTCCTTCTTCTTCTCCTTCTCCTTGTCCTCCTCCTCCTCCTCCTTCTTCTCCCCTTTCTCCAGCTCCTCCTTCTTCACCTTCTCCTCCTCCTCATCTTTCTGTTTTTTCCTTCTTCTTCTCCTTCTCCCCCCCCTCTTTCTCTTTCTCCTTCTTCTTCTCCTTCTCCTCCTGCTCCTCACCTACTCCTCCTCCTCCTCCTCACTTTTCTCATTCTCATTCTCCTCCTCCTCTTTCTCTTTCTTCTTCTTCTTCTCATTCTCCTCCTCTTTCTCCTCCTTCTCCTCCCCCTTTTCTTTCTTTTTCTCTTTCTTCTTCTCTTTTTCATTTTCTTTCTTCTTTTCCTTCTCCTTCTCCTTCTCCTTCTCCTTCTTTTTCTCCTTCTCCTCCTCCTCTTTCTCTTTCTCCTCCTCCTCCACTTCTTCCTCCTCTTTCTCTTTCTCCTTCTTCTCCTTCTCTTCCTCCTCTTACTCTCCCTCTTTCTCTTTCTCCTTCTCCTTCTCCTTCTCCTCCTCATCTTCCTCCTCACCTTCTCCTCCTCCTCCTCCTCCTCACCTTCTCCTCCTCTTCCTCTTCTTCCTCCTTCTCTTTCTGTTTCTCCTTCTTCTTCTCATTCTCATTCTCATCCTCATCCTCATCCCTCTCCTCCTCCACTTACTACTCCTACTCCTATCCCTACTCCTCCTCCTCCTCCTCCTCCTACTCTTACACCTTTCTTCCCCCCATCTCCTACTCCTCCTCTCCCCCTTATCCCCCATCCTCCTCTCACCTTCCTTTTCCTCTCCTCCTCATCTCCCCTCCTCCTCCTCCTTTTCCTCCTCCTCCTCTTCTTCCTCTTTCTCCTCCCACCTTCCTCCTCCTCCTCTTCCCCCCAGGACCCCCCATCCTCCACTTCCTCCTCCTCCTCCTTCCCCCCCCCCCAGCCCCCAATCCTCCAATTCCTCCTCTTCTCCTCTCCCCCCAGCCCCTCATCCTCCTCTTCCTCCTCCTCATGACTCCCCCTCACCCCCTATTCTCACCACTCCTCACTGACTCATTCTGCTCCCATGAGTAAAAGCATCTGGCTTTCTCTCCCATCTGGACTCAGCTTCGATATCCTATCCTTGTGAAAAAAACAAAAAAAATGCAGATAATGATTATGACTATAATGATGATAATTATCTTTTTTTTTTGTCATTATCATTACTATCATTATTTTTTGCATTATCATTATTATTATGATTATTATAACGTTTTTTTTTATTTCTGTCTTTATTATCATTATCATAATAATGATAATGATAGTGACAGTGATACTTATGATGATATCAGTGATAATAATAACAATAATAAGGACGATTATGATAAAAGGTAATGATAATAATGATGATAATGATAATGATTATTATCATTATTATCATTATCATTATTATCATTATCATCATTATAATGAAAATAATAATGATAATAATAATAATTATAATGGTGATAATGGCAATAATGTTAATAATAATGATAATAATAGTAATAATAATAATGAAAACAATAATGATGATAATGATAACAATAACAATATAATGAAACTGATAATAATAGTTATAGTAACGATAACAATAATGATGATAATGACGATAATGATGATGATGATTACAATAATCATGATCAGGAAAATAACGTTCAATATTCAATAATAATGATAACAATAACAATAACAATAACAACAATAGTAATGACAATCATAATGATAACAATAATAACAATAATGTTGATAATAACAATGATACCGATAATGAAGTACAAAGTACAACTACTACTGCTTCTAATGACAGTAATGAGAATAACGATCATAATAATAATGATGATGATTACAGCAAAAGAGATAGATACATAGAAATAAGATTATAAAATATAACAGAATACAAAACCGAACAGAATTAAAGTCATAAAAGATTTAAAGAACAAAAAAAAAAAAAAATGAAATAAAAATCTTACGAAAAAGGATAAGCATGCTTGCACTACAAAAACACTCAAGCACTTACTTAACACAAGCAAACTCTATCCAACATACAAAACAAGACGCTGGACAGGATATACTAACACGATAATGAACTGTTGAAAGATGAGCTTGCTTGACTTAGACAGGAAGACAGGATAAGAAGGCAGAGAGAAATGGACAGACAGACAGACTGAAAGGGACAGATAGATAGATGCAGAGACAGATAGATAGACAGAGACAGACAAAATTAACAGATGGATATAGGCAGACAGGCAAAAACAGATAGATACAGAGTCAGATATATAGACAGAGTCAGATAGATAGACAGATGGATATAGGTAGACAGGCAAAGACAGGCTGACAGAGACAGGTAGACTAACGAATAGGCCT
>NW_028234418.1:9917007-9922007 GCF_977035675.1 Penaeus japonicus
GTATATGCAGTGTATGTATGTATGTATATAATGTATATATAATCGTATATTTATTTATATTATCTTTATATTTATATAAAGATAGATCTATATTATATAGAATATCTATATATATATATTATATTTATATATATATGTATAATTCTAAACAACGCACAACACACAACAACAACAAACCACACACCACAAAACACAATCACACTTGCATTTTCTACTGCTTAAGGATTTAATTACTGGTCACTAGAAATTATCACTCACAGGCTTTTAATATTTTTAGCTAAAGATGAGAAATTATGACTTTTAATATTGTTTATGTTTTTAAATTACTTTGTGTTCAAGAAGCTTGAATTCATCATTTTTTTGCCGCTTCGCATAGATTTAACATAATGTAACGATATTTGTTAATTCTAATCCGTCCGAAAGTCTCGTAACGTGGTGGAACTCTTTGCTCTGAGCATTGAAGTAAGTACTCGTTCTTATTGCAGCTCTGATCCTTGCAACTCCTTCATCGTTGCATTAAAACTTGAAATTGTGGGAGAAGAAACGATATTCACGCTGCGATACCTTTTAAACAAGTAGTCCTTTTTCATTGTGAGAGAGTGATAAGATAGATAGATCGATATTAGATAGATGATGAGAGAGAGAGAGAGAATAGAGAGAGAGAGAGAGAGAGAGAGAGAGAGAGAGAGAGAGAGAGAGAGAGAGAGAGAGAGAGAGACCGAAGAGAAAAAAGAAGAAAGAGAGAGAAAAAAGATGAAAGAGAAAGAGAGAAGAATAAACAGAGAGAAAAATACAAAAATGAAAAGTAACTTCTCTGTATCAAAAGTCATTGTTACTTCAAACAGAGAGATCCGGTCAGAGATAGTAGGGTAGTTTTAGCAAGGGGTCTTTGAACTGTTCGAAACTAACGACCCCCTTCTGGGATAGGAAGAGTCGAAGTTGAGGGGATAATAAGGTTTTTATGGAATGCGGATGTGTGTGCGTGTGTGTGTGTGTGTGTCAGTGAGCGTTTGTGTTATTATTATCTTTATCTTCATTCTCTCTCTCATCTCTTCTCTTCTTTCTTCTTCTTTCTCTCTTTTCTCTCTTATAATATATTTATATATATATATTATATAGATAAATCTCCTATATTTATTATTATTATATATATTCTGAATATATAATATTATATATAATTAATATATTATATAATATATATATGTGTGTGTGTGTGTGGTGTGTGTGTGTGTGTGTGTGTGTCTCAGTATTAATTATAAATATATATATTATCTATATGTTATATAATATAATATGTATACATTATATATACATATATAAATATATATATATTATATTTATATTTTATATTATTAAGTATTATTATATATATGTATATATGTATGTATACTTGTATCTATATAATTATCTATTTCTATATATAACTATATATCGTTGTGTGTGTGGTGTGTGTGGGTGTGTGTGTATGGATGGATGATGGCTGGATGGATGGAGGAAGGATGTAGGGTGGATGGAGGTTGGATGGATGGGTGGATGGATGATGGGTGGATGGTGGATGAGGGCTGGATGGGGATGGATGAGGAGAGAGTGGAGGCGAGGGAGGGAGGATGTATGCCGAGAGAGAGAGGGAGAGAGGGATGGTGAGAGAGAGAGAGAGAGAGCAGAGAGGAGAGAGAGAGATTGAGAGAGAGAGAGAGAGAGGAGAGGGAGGGAGGGAGGGAGGGAGGGAGGGAGGGAGGGAGAGGAGAGGAGGGAGAGAGGGGAGAGAGAGAGAGAGAGAGGGAGAGAGAGAGAGAGAGAGAGAGAGAGAGAGAGAGAGAGAGAGAGAGAGAGAGAGAGAGAAAGAGAGAGAGAGAGAGAGGTGAGGGCGGGAGAAGATCACGAGAAAGATAAAGGAAAGAGAAAAAAAGCAAAACAAGGAAAAAAATATGAGACCGAAAGAAAAAAAAAAAAAAGAAAAAAAGAAAAACAAGGAAAAAATATGAGAACGAAAGAAAAAAAAAATAAAGAAAAAATACAGAGAAAGTAAATAAGTAACAATGAGAGAGAGACAAAAAAAGCCAAAACATCCACAAAGAACACACAGACAAACACAAACAAATACATACACTAAAGAAATATATACACCCTTTTTTATTATTATTATTATTATTTTCTCCCCCACCATCTCACGGATACAAGTCCTGAATAAATCCTTTTTATATCCTACAATGGGATGAGTGTTGCTCGCTTTTGTAACGAAATAAACAGGCTTTATGATTGAAATAAAGTGTGAAAGAGTTACTGCTGAAGTGGGGGACATTTTGTTGTTGTTGTTGTTGGTTATGTTCGTTCCTTTTGTTTGTTTTCTGTTTGTTTTGTGTTGTGAAAAGGCCTCTTTTTTGTGGGGTGATTGTGTGTGTGTGTGTGTGTGTGTGTGTGATTGTGTGATTATGTGTGTGTGTGTGTGTGTGTGTGCGTGTGTGTGATTGTGTGTGTGATATTGTGTGATTGTGTGTGTGTATGTGTGTGAGTGTGTGTGTGTGTGTGTTGGGTATGTATGTGTGTGTGTGTGTGTGTGTGTGATTATGTGATTATGTGTGTGTGATTGTGTGTGTGTGTGCGTGTGTGTGCTTGTGTGTGTGTGTGTGTGTGTGTGTGTGTACGTGTGCGTATTTGTAATGAGGGAATTATGATAAATCGACGGAATGTTAGAATGATAATGATAATGATACCGATGGTGATAAGAACTGATGATGATGATAAGTGTGTGATGATGATGACAGTAAGGATCATGATAAGATCAACAAAACCATGATAAAGATAATAATAATAATGATAATCACAATGAAGATCATGATAACAATGATGATAATGATACTATAATTGTGAAAAATAAATATCATAATGTTAATAACAAAAGGATTAATGATGATCTGATGACAGTAAGGATCATGATAAGATCAACAAAACCATGATAAAGATAATAATAATGTAAAATGATAATAATGACAATGATAATGATAATAATAATAATGACAATGATAATGATAGTAATGACAATGATATTGATAATTATGATGAATATGATGATAATAATGATGATAATAGTAGTGGTAATGACGATAATACGGACAGTGCTAATGATAATAATGATAAGGACAATAAACAATAAACAATAATAATGGTAATAATGATAATGGTAATGATGATGATAATGATAATGAAAATATTATTAACAATAATAACAACAACAATAATAACAATGATAATGATAATAATAATAATGATAATAATAACAATCATGATAATTGATAATTGATGATGATAATAATGATAATGATAATAATAATGATATTGATAATGATAATGATAATAATAATAAAAACAACAATAATAATGATAACAAAATGATAGCAATGATAATGATAGTGAAAGTGACGATGATGATAATTCTAATAATTACAATAATAATGATCATCATGATAACACCAACAAGAAAAATAACGATAATACTAATAATTATGATAATGGTAATGGTAATAATAACCGCAATAATAATCAAGATAATAATAACAAAAACAATAACAGTGATAATGATAATAATAAAAGTAAAAATAATGATTATAATGATAGTAAAAATAAGGATGATGATAACATGATAAAACAATAACAATAATTATGGTAATGATGATGATAAGGATAGTAATGATGATGATGATGATAATGATGATTAAATAACGATGATTCTTATAATATATATATATATATATATATATATATATATATATATATATATATATATATATATATATACATATAAATATATATATACACATATATATATATAAATATATATATATATATATATATATATATATATATATATATATACACAAGTTATGATAATCATAATCATGATAGATGGTATAGTGATAATGATAACTAATAACATCAATAATGATGATATAATAATGATGATAATGATAATGATGATAATAATAATATGATAATAGGAAGGATAACAATAATAATGATAACAATATTATCATCAATGATAATAACAACAACAAAATCAACAATAATGAAAGCAATAATGATAGCTCTTGCAAGATGCAGAGCGACTGTCAACAGTAATCTCGCTTTACCTTACTTATGCAACCGCACTTATAAGGACTGCAGCATGATATTGCACAGATGCGAGCGGCAGTTACGATGGTCATAGTGATAAATAGATCATCTGATATTAAGATAGACAGTTAAAAAGTTGTTCAAAGAATGGTGCATGAAAATAAACATATGTACATGCACGCGATTGCATACTTACATGCAAACGAAAGGGTTGGTGTATGTATGCGTGTGCGTATAAGTGTTCGCTTACATACACCCCCCCCCCCCTAAACACACACACGCACACATATCTACATAAATGCACTTTTACGCATGCAGGCCTATGTAGATCAATAACTTTGTTGTTGCACGTTTTCTATATGTTGCCTCTATCTCGACGAAAAATGGAAATGATGAAGTATGATGAATGACATTTAATAGAGCACAATGAATGACAACACATGTAATGCCATGATGTTAATAGAGGGAAATAATGACATAAGATATAAACTTATAAAGTGACTAACCTTTTTCTTTCTCCAGCTTGCAAACACAATTTTTAAAAAAGACATGAAACAATCCTCACACACAGACAAACATACACACAAACACAGAAAGAGATGTTCGGCCGAACGAAATTAGTATCCATACGAAAAGATTAAAAAAAAAAGATTCGCTCAGTAATGTATCGGACACAAGGAGAGCGAGCGAGGTTGTGTCCTCTCCCTCTCGTGGCGTGAGCGTAACTGAGGGAGCTGAAAACCCCGCCAGTTCATGAGAGAGAAACGGAGGGGAGGGGAGGGGAGGGGAGGGAGGCGGAAAGGGTGGTAGGGAGAGGAGAAGGGGGTGGAGGGTAAAGGGGGAAGGAGGGGAGGGAAGGGGAGGGGAGGGGAGGGGAAGGGAGGGGACGG
>NW_028234418.1:9932007-9934507 GCF_977035675.1 Penaeus japonicus
ATTTGTCTATTTATTTTTATTTATTCATTTATTTCATTTTTATTTATTTATTTTTCTCTTTCTTTCTTTTTTTGGCGGATGATCATAAGATAAATTTCTTTTTAGTCTTTTCCTCTTCTTTTTTCAAACAGATGCGCGGATATGTCCTGGGACGTCTGACAATTAATCGTCACATCTCTCGCCAAATCTCTTTCCTTTTATTTTATGGTCTCAGATGGCTCGATTTTCCGTTCGGGAGAAGCTAGAAGGGGCGTCTCTTTCTCTCTCTCTCTCTCTCTCTCTCTCTCTCTCTCTCTCTCTCTCTCTCTTTCTCTCTCTATCTCTCTCTCTCTCTCTCTCTCTCTCTCTCTCTCTCTCTCTCTCTCTCTCTCTCTCTCTCTCTCTCTCTCTCTCTCTCTTTCTCTCTTTCTCTCGCCCCTCAACAACACGCTCTGTTGATCCCTTGCCTCAGCCCATCGAGAGCCGAGTACCTCCTGCTGGTCTTGATGGCTTTTTCGAGGACTGGAGAGAGAGAGAGAGAGAGAGAGAGAGAGAGAGAGAGAGAGAGAGAGAGAGAGAGAGAGAGAGAGAGAGAGAGAGAGAGAGAGAGAGAGAGAGTGAGAGAAATTGAGACACTAAGACAGAGAAAGGGAAAGAGAGACAGAGACAGACAGAAAGAGAGAGAGAGGTAGAGAGAGAGAGAGAGAGAGAGAGAGAGAGAGAGAGAGAGAGAGAGAGAGAGAGAGAGAGAGAGAGAGAGAGAGAGAGAGACGCCTTTGCAACGCCTTTTGGAGAAGGAGGAGGAGGAGAGATGCTTGATGATCGATATACCTTGAAGAGGGACGTCCCTTGGCTGGAGTTTTGAGTTTGTTTACAAAGGGTATTGAGTTCTTTGTTGTTAGTGTTGTCGTTTGTTTGTTTCTTTAATGGGTATTATGGCGTTTTTGTTTGTGTTTGTTTTTTTCTTTAATGGGTATTGTATTTTTGTTGTGTTTGTTTTTTTCTTTAATGGGTATTGTATTTTTGTTGTGTTTGTTTTACGTTTGTTTGTTTTACGGTATGCTTTTGTTGTTGTTTGAGAGTTTTTTTTAATTAGTATTGTGTTTTAGTTGTGTTTGTTTTATGTTTGTTTGGTTTTACGGATAATGTTACGTTGTTGTTGTTGTCTGTTTGTTTGTTTAATGGGTATTGTGTTCGTTAGTATATTTGTTTTATCGGCTACTGTTGTTTTGTTTTTGTTTCTTGTTGGTTTTGTTTCCTTTTCTTGTTCTTCTTTCTTTTCTTTTTCTTTTTTTTAACTTCCTCTTCTTCCTTCTTTTTTACCTCTCCCTCTCATTCTATCTTTCAAGCCACTCGGCTAAAAAAGGAAAGGGAGGGGGAGGGGGAGAAGGGAGAAAGGAGGAGGAAGAGGAGTAGAAGAGGGAAGAGGAGGAAGTAGGAGGAGGTAAATGGGAGATAGATGAAGGGGAGGAGGAAACGAAAGAGGAAAGAAAAGAAGATAAGCAGAAGGAGGAAAAAAACAGGAAGATATTGAGGAAAATGAGGAGAAGAAGGAGGAGGAAGAGGAGAGGGAAAAGGCGAAAGGAAGAAGGAGGAGGAAAAATATGATGATAATAATAAGAAGAAGAAATACAAAAAAGAAGCGAGAGAGAGGAAGAAAAAGAAAAAAAAAAAGAAGAGAAAGAAAGGGAAGAGCAAAAGGAGGAAGAAGAAAACAAAAACAAAAACAAAATAAAAAAATAAACAAAGAAAGTGAAGAGCAAAAGGAGGAAAAAGAAAACAAAGAAAGGGAAGAGCAAAAGGAGGAAGAAGAAGAAAACAAAAGAAAAAACAAAGAAGAAGAAGAAGCAAAAGACAACCCCCTTAAGACGACGCTCCCGAACTTCTTCACAAAGTCTGAGATGTTTACGAAGCTTAATGGCGAACGCAGAGCCAGGTCGAGAGGCGGAGGCGAGCGCTGAGGTTGGGTGGGTTTGTGTTAAGGAAAGGCGAAGGCGGGTTGAGGCTGTGTGATGAGGGTGGTGAGGGGGATGATGTGATGAGGGGGAAGGGGGATAATGGTGAGGGGGATGATGTGATGAGGGGGAAGGGGATGATGTGATTAGGGTGAGGGTGA
Source organism: Penaeus japonicus (assembly GCF_977035675.1). Lineage (NCBI taxonomy): Eukaryota > Metazoa > Arthropoda > Malacostraca > Decapoda > Penaeidae > Penaeus > Penaeus japonicus. Next base: position 9,934,103 of record NW_028234418.1, read on the forward strand.
GGGTAATGATGTGATGAGGGTGATGATGGGATGAGGGTAATGATGTGATGAGGGTGATGATGTGATGAGGGTGAGGGTGAGGGTGGGGGTGAGGGTAATGATGTGATGAGGGTGATGATGGGATGAGGGTCAGGGTGAGGGTGGTGGTGATGATGATGATGAGGATGATGTTTATGATAAGAATAATTCTAATTATAATGATATGAATGTTAACAATGATAAAAAAAATGAAAATGATAATAATGACATTAATGATAACAATAACTATAATGATAATAGTGATGATAATGATGACAATGATGATGATAATGATAACAATAATAAAGATAATGATAGCAGTAACAAAAATGATAATGATAGCAATAAAGGTAACAGCAGCAATAAAGATAATGTTAATAATGGCAA
>NW_028234418.1:9952007-9954507 GCF_977035675.1 Penaeus japonicus
TAGTAGTTAGCAACAATGATAATCTTCATATTAAAAGCACAACCTAGAATAGTTAGATGAATAGATAAGTAATTGTCAATGAATAATGATAATGAATCGATCATAGATAAATGATAGATCAGTGAATGAGTGAATAATGAACAGATGAATAAATGAGTGAATAATGAATAGATGAATGAATTAACACCAAAGAACAAATGAATAAATAAATAAAAGACAAATAGATCAACAATAAATAGATAAATAAGTTAGTGATAAGTGAATAAACCATAAATCAATAAATGAATAAATAACATGAACGAAGAGACGATAATAAATAAACAATAAACAAAACGAGAGAAAGCGACCAACCTGGCGGGGTTCCGAATGACAGTCACAGTGGGCACGTGCTTGTACTTTTGCAAGTGCTTGATGAAGTGGGATTTCGTTGCAATTGTCGTCTTCCAACCGAGCTTGTGTCGTTCTCCCAAGTATCCTGAAAGCGAGGAGGGAAGATGTGAGAGGAGGAGCTGTTAGCCGGGTTTGTATGTTGATGTTTGAGGTGATTTTTTCTCTTTGTTGAAGTTTTTTTCTTTCTTTCTTTCTTTCTTTTATCGTCCCTCCCTCCGGTCAATGCCCCCCACCCCCACCCCTACCCCCTTTTATCTCTGTACCCTTCCATCCCTTTCACACCACCATCCCCTATATCCTCCCTCCACCCCACTTTCCCATCTACCCATCCAACCCCTCTACCCCCCTCCCTCATCTACCTCCACACTTCTACCCTCACCTCCCCCTATCCTTCCTCCACCTTTTACCCTCCTCCCCCTATCCCTCCTCCACCCCCACCTCCCCCTATCTTTCTTCCACCCCCACCTCCCCCTATCGTTCCTCCACCCCCACCTCCCCCTATCCTCCCTCCACCCCCCTACCCTCGTCCATCCCCTATCCACCCCCTACCCATTCATCCTTCCCTCCTTACCTGCAGCAATCAGAGTCCTGTCGGTGTACACAGAGCTGGTGAAGATGCCCGACGCCGCCTCCAGCAGATACCTTATCCAAGTGTTGCCAGATCGAGGGTAGGAGTGAAGGATGCTGCCCCTCATCCCGCTGGCGAATCTCACCGTCATCCTGCGAAGTGGAGAGCGAGAAGGATGCTGGTCCAAGATGTTGATGTTCATGTAGTTAATAAGTTTAGGTATTCATGTAAGTTGATTTGTGTATCTATCTATGTAGGTTGAACATATCTATCTGCAGAGGTTGAATGCATCTATGTCAAGTAGATTGAATATATCTGTCTATATAGATTGAAAGTATCTATGAGGAATATATATGTCTTATCTAGATATGAAGAACCTATCTGTAAATATACAGACAGACATATAGATAGACAGATGGATATAAACACGCATGAACATACAAACATAAAATGATATCAAGAAAAGTAAGAAGACACATGCTGTGATTAGTGATGAAACAAAATTTAATGGTATCATTTGCATTTTCTTTACACTTTTTTTAATTTCCTTCATCAGGTATGTAATGACGTAATTTTCAGGTTAGCCATAATTCACGAAACAGATTATTTAAGACTCCTTGGTATAGACTATGATCTATGTTTTTTTTTTTTTTTTTTGTAATAGTATGGGAGAGGTAAGTTGGTTCAATAACAGTGAGGTATGTTGGCAATATTGTGACAATAGCATTAGGTCGCTTTTTATTTTGATTTCAGATATTCCTATATGACTTATGATTTATTACTACTACTGTTGCTACTACTATAACAACAGCGCCTGCTGCTGCTATCACTATTACTATTACCTCGTAACAACAACTACTACTGCTACTGCCACTACAACTACAACTACTATTGCTACTACTGCTATTACCATTATTATTACTACTAGCACTAATATTTATCTAACAGCTACTACCACTCCTACAACAACTCCTACAACTATTACTTCTAGACTACGTCTTGCTTTCACCAGCTCAGATTTGCTTCATATGTATCCCATCTGTGACTTAATGGTTTAATTTTCGTCTAAGTATCGTACATGAAACCTTGATTATAATGATTTTTTGCATAAATATACGAGAAATAGCCAATTTTTTGTCGTGTTTTTACAACAATGGTCATCGCTAATGAAATTATGTTTGATTATAATTTTTCATATCATGCTAGAAGTGCATATGTTAGAAATTAAGTATTATAGTTACTCTAAACTTGCAGTCGATTTCAAGATTTTTATATCAATTTCTAATGTGCCAATTTGCCCCTTCTGGGGGACATATTTACCTCTTTTTCTTAATAATGATGTACTTTAGTTATGAAAGAAAATTATAATTGCATAATATGGGACAAAGCAATGCTTGCGTGCCAACCATCATCCATATACAAAGGTAAGGTAAACATATAGACAGATAAATAGATAAATGGATATAAACTCACGCACATAAATATTCACACATACACACAAGCACGCGCATATTCACAAATTATTAAATAATTCAGAGGAAA
>NW_028234418.1:9969507-9972007 GCF_977035675.1 Penaeus japonicus
GAAAAGGCGATTCTGAAGCGGAACGGACACTCGGCGAAAGTTGGCAGTTGTTTGAAGTGCAAAATACAATTAAAGAGCCTTTAAATACTAAACTCAATAGCATTGTTTCAACACCTATGGATTATAAGAGCAGTACGTCTTATAGTACTATCAGTAATGATTGTAATAGGTAGTAATAATGATATTATAGTTAACTGTAAAATCTATTACGACATAATCTATCTGATATCATTGATAACAATGAGATGATAATAACAATGCCGAGGTTGATAATAACATGAATAATAGTACTGTAATGATAAGACACCAGTAACCCTTTCAACACCAACTCTGCCAACACCAACTCTGCCAACACCAACCCTGCCAACACCAACCCTACCACCACCACCACCCCGTCACCCCTCCTCTCCTCACCTCCCCGCCAGCAGCATCCAAGGTCGAACAGCGAGAGCCACCAGCCCCCAGGATATCGTGCTGGGAATCACCAAGGACAGCATTGAGCGTCTTCTCCCGGCTGTCCTGAGCGCCCAGCCTCCGAGCCACGTCCCAACGAGGGCGCCGGCAGATAGGATGCTTCCTGTGTGGAGGGGGGGAGGGGCGAGGGAGGGATAGGGAGGGATACGGAGGGGTTGAGGGGGGTGAGAGAGAGAATGGGGGAGGGTTTAGAGAGAGGTTAGGGAGGGAGGGAGGGAGGGAGGAAGGACAGGAGGAAGGAGGGATGAAAGGAGGGAGAGAGGGATAAGGAAGGGGGAGGGAAGGAAATATGGAGGGAGGGAGAGAGGGTGGTAGAAGGGTGGGCAGGGAGGGAGGGAGGGAGAGAGAGGGGTTGGGGGAAGAGAAAGGGGGATAGGGAGGGTGGGGGGAGGGAAGGAGTGAAGGAGGGAGGAAAGGAGGGAAGGAGGGAAGGCAAGAGGGGTTAGAGGTGTGTTCGAGTTTAAGGTTCTGAAATTCGGTGTGTGTTTTGTTTTCTTTCTTTCTTTCTTTTATATACATATCAAGACATTCGTGTGTGTGGGTGTGTGGGACTGGATAATACTGTGTGTGTGTGTGTGTGTGTGTGTGTGTGTGTGTGTGTGTATGTTACAACGTTTTCATTGCACTATATCACCAAAAGGTTATCATTTTCCATCATCACTACCATCTCAAAAACTACTATCACCACAACCATCACAATCCTCACTATCATCCTTAGCACCATCATCACCACTATCATCACTATCACCCCGATCATCATCATCACCACCACCATTACCATCCGTACCATCACTATCCCCACCATCACTCCTCACCATCCTCACTATCATCCCCATCATCACTCCCCTCACTATCACCCCTTTTCCCCTCCCCCCCTCCCCCACCCCCTCCACCCTCGAGGAGGACATACCCATCATATCCTCCTGCCAAGGCTCGAGGTCGAAGGAGGAGCCGAAGAGCGTCGAGTTATCCTGACGGAGGTCGGCCACGGCGGCGTTCGGATACCCTGCCGCCATGCCCAGGACGACGAAGCCAAGGCCAATCGCAAACACCATCAGCGCCTGAAGAGGAGGAGGTACAGGATGAGTGGAGGGGTGGGGGTGCTGATGGGGGTCATGGGGGTCATGGTGATGATGGTGGTGAAAGGAGTGATGGGGTGATGGTGATGATGATGTTGATGGGGGTGATGGTGGTGAGGGGGGTGATGGTGGTGGTGATGATAAGGGTGATGGGGTGGTGATGGGGTGATGGGGTGATGATGGTGGTGAAAGGAGTGATGGTGGTGATGGTGATGGAGGTGATGCTGAGGATGCTGATGGTGTTGGGTGGAGGTGACCCAAGTCGGGTTAGAGTGGGGGGTGTAGAGAGGATGGGTAAAGGGCTGTTTGTGAGGGGGAGGGGGGGGGGGTATTGTGCATTTTGTACTTAGGTGGGAGTGGGGTGTTCTGTGTGTGTCTGTGTGCGTATCGTCTGTGTGTGTGCGTGTGTGTATGTACGCGCATGTCTATGAATAAGTGCACCTGCGTGTCCCTACAAAAGACACCACAATTCTGAAACTCAAACCCCTTCATCTTCAAACACACTACACCCTACACTTCACCCTACCAATACAGCACATCCAAACCAACCAACACTCCATATATATATATATATATATATATATATATATATATATATATATATATATATATATATATATATATATATATAAATATATATCATAAGACCCCACACATATATCTCTCTCTTACCTGCTTTGAGATGCGGCCCCTCCACTCGCCAGGTGTCTCTTTCCGAAGCAGCTCCTCTTCCCCATATAACACGGCCTTGTTACTCATTTTCTTATTATTATTGTTATTATTCTCCTTCTTCTTATCCTTTTTTTGTGTGTGTGTTATTCTTATTACTGTTCTTCTTTTTCTCTCTTTCTTTTTTGTCTTTTTCTTTCTTCTGCTCTTTTTTTCTTCTTCTTCTTCTTCTTCCTTTTTTTCTCCTCTTTCTTCTTCTCTTTTCTACTTCTAATTCT
>NW_028234418.1:9977007-9978786 GCF_977035675.1 Penaeus japonicus
GATCTCTGATTACACCCGTGATAGCATCATACGTAGCCCAAAATATTACGAAATTTTTCTGCTATATGTTAGCAAAGAATGGATAGGAAAAGATAGCCCATTTAGCTGTAGTTTATGAGTACTCTTTTGTAGAGAGATACAGGTTTGAGAATATGATGAATGTGTTATACTTTGCTGGTTACACGCAAGTTTGTTTTTAATTGAGTGCAGATTAGAAGTATGCACATATTTTATTTTATTATAATTTACCCAATATATAACTTTATAGATTGCTTGTTGTTTTGATTTTACTTACCCAATTATCTCTACACTGGAGGAAGAAGTATCCCCTTTAAGTTTAACGTTTTCTATCAGCACACTGAAATGCATCCGTTTTCTTTGAGTAATGAATGGATAACGATTTTATATTCCCGCGATTCGCTAGATGAATCAATCGACGTGAACAACAAAGACGTTCTTACTGTCACAAAAAACACAGGCAAGTAAGCAGGCAGGCAAGCAAATGCGCATCTGTTTATCCTAGTAACGCTGGTACTTACAGTATTAATAATCAAATTATTCTGTTTTGTTTCAGTTATAATGCCTTTTCACTTATTTTCCGTTTGTAATTCATTTGAACTAAATTTTGAAGATACAAAATAGTTTACCCGTATATTAAGATACTCAAAGAAAATGAAAGCGTTTTAATGTGTTCATAGAAAATACAAATCTTTGAAGGGATACTTGTTGAAAAAAAAGAAAATATCAACAACTAAAAATCCTGTCTATATATTAATATGATAACAACAAGCAATCGCAGTGTTTTGTAAAATCATCATTCATAACAAACGAATGAATCGTTCAAACTTGAAAGTGAAAGTGAATGAGAATGTAAATGTTTCGATATATCACTGGGGAGGATCTATTCAAAAGATGCAATACGTCCTGAGTAGTCTTCAATGTGATGGATATAAATAAGGGAATAAACAAAACAATAACGCAAGAGAAGTAATTGACTCGCTTAGATTAATCCTTTATCAGAATCACATGTAATTCAGAGAGAAAGATACAATCAAAACGCATTTACTACATTTTTTACCTATACCTTTAACTAAAATTGTTTCGCCAGCTACATCTATTCTGTGTTGTAGAGGAATGACGGGGGTGTCATGCGAGTCAATATATCATGAAAACCGATCAGATTCGTTTTTAACCATCCACAAGATCGAGGAATTGTTAGATGAGAAGAGGAACATATTATTCCTGTTAACAGAGATTGCACTATGGTGAGATGCACTTGGAATACGTAATGCAAGATAGAAGCCTTTCTATCCAGATAAGAGCTAGACTGACAGATGATTCATGAACTATGTTCTCTACGTATTCTCTGAAGGTGTTATTGTCGGAATCTACTCTCAATATTTCTCTTTATCTAGGAAAACAATACTAGCGTAATACATGTGCATCACTGCCAGGAAGCTAGATCATGAAGATAAGCAACTACGAACTCCAAAGTTTTTGCTGTGTTTGTCGTCTGTCAGAAACAATTCACGTTCATCACATTATACTGAGTTAATAACAACAAAACGCATAAATTAAACAAAATGCAAGAAGATAATTTTCTATTAATTACGAGAGGATAATTATGTTATACCAAAGTGCATCCGACTACACGTACTTACAATGTGTGACGTCACAATATCGCAGATATTTTGGTTTCGAGTATGAACCTTCTGTGAACTTATGATATTGTAATCCTTCCGATGAGAGACACAATATGGTAAATGCTTTTGAGTATCC
>NW_028234418.1:10002795-10008177 GCF_977035675.1 Penaeus japonicus
TTATCATCCTTATCATTATTATTTCTCTTCTTTATGGCGGTCATTATTATTGTCTTATTGTCATCAGTATTGTCTTCAGTATCCAATACATATTTTTATTCATATACCTCTCCCTCTATTTTCCAGTTTAGCCGAAAATATTTACTTTAATTCTATAAAAAAAAATAAAAATAAATAAAAGACCCTCCTTCCCAAAACGACTATCCCATTTTCTATGACGACTTCTCTCCAAAGAAAACGAGAGAGAAAAGAAAGCATAGAAAACGACAACCGCCTCTCGTCTGCAAGCGGGCTCCTTCTTCCCCGCGTTTGCAGTGTGCCAGTTGGAGCGACGAGGCACAGAGGCGCATCGCAAGCAAGAACGACTGGCGCGTGATTTATCCGAGGCGGAGGAGCAATTATGGCTGATGGCCAAGCGAGGGGAGATGAGGCAAGGGGGAAGGGATATGAGGGAAGAGGGGAAGGGAGGGAGGTAGGGAAGGGAGAGGGTAAAAGAGGACATCGGGGAGGAGGAGAGGGGAGGAGAGCGGAAAGGGAAGTGTGCACGACAAGGGAAGAAGATTTAAGAGGGCTCTCTCGTCTTCGCTGTGTCTGACCGATGGCCGACGCCAAGTCAGTGAGGGAATGCTTGAGTGCCGGAGAGAGAGAGAGAGAGAGAGAGAGAGAGAGAGAGAGAGAGAGAGAGAGAGAGAGAGAGAGAGAGAGAGAGAGAGAGAGAGAGAGAGAGAGAGAGAGAGAGAGAGAGAGAGAGAGAGAGAGAGAGAATGTAAATGCCAAAAATTGAGACAGATGCACACGCACGCATAGGCCTACGCAATATCCAATCTAATTGAACGGTGTAATCACCATATCATTAGATCAAACCTCACTAACTCAGAAAGGAAAAACATATCCAAAATGCGCTACTGTTCGCTCGTCTTTTTTTTTTCTCTCTTGTTTTTTTATTTTCGTTTTTTTGTATTTCTTTTGGAATGGAATGGGGGATCTGGTACTTCATGTGTAACTTTTTTTTCTATTCTTTCTTTCATTTTACTGCGAGAACCTTTGCATGTATATTCTAAATGTAAAATCAGAATCGTGTTCTTTATTTCTTTCCTTCATTGTCTCTCCTCTCTCTCTTTCTCTCAGCCTTTGTCCCCCCCCTCCCTTTTCTCTCTCTCCCTCTCCCCCCCCCTCTCTCTCTGTCTCCCTCCCCCTCCACCCTCCCCCCCTCTCTCTGCATCTGCTCTTCCATCCTTACATCGTCATCCTCATCCCCCCCCCTCCCCCCTATTCGCCACGGCCTATGCGCTCACGTCTTTTCCACTCCTCTCCCCCTCTACCCCCTATCCCCCCACCTCCCCAGGCCTACCACCGAAGTTCTCCTTTTTCTTTATGACTTTTCGCTGCTCCAACTTTCAACACAATTTTTGAGCCTCATTCCCCCATAGGCCTAGGCTGGCACGGGCGGCTATTGTTATGCATGAAATGTGGGAGTGATGGCAGTTCGCCCTCCCTCTCTTCCCCCCCCCCCCCCCCCCCCTCTCCCTATCAATCCCCCCCCCCCCCTATCCCCTATTCCATCACTATCCCCCCCCCCCCCCCCCATATCCCCCCCATCTCGCCTATCCCCCCCCACCCCAATCCCATCCCCCCCCACCCCCCCCCCCCCTCTACCTTCCCGTTCTCCTTCTTCTCATCCTCTTTTCTCATTTTCTACTTTCTCTGTCTTTTCTTTTTTTTTCTCTCTCTCTTCTCTCTACCTCCTTCTTCTTCCCTTTTCCTCTCTTTCTCATTTTCTTCTTTCTCTCTCTCTCTCTCTATCTCTTTATCTTTTCTCTTGCTCCTTTTCCTCTTCTTCATATTTCTTTCTTCATTCGTTATCAAGGAGTTCATGTTGTTTTTTTAAGGAATGAATTTGTTTGTCAGCAGGATTACGCGGAAAGTTACTGACGAATTGTAATTAAATTTTATGGGTGCATTATCCATGGCTCATTCACTAGTTGGTTTGGTGTCAGTGTCAGGATCTAGGATGATTTTAGAGGATTCTTCACCAGTGCGAACACTCATAGAAAATGGATCTGCTACTCTGTTTATTTCGAAACTTTATTATTTTCTTCTCTCTCTCCCACTCTCCTCCCTCTTTCTCTCTCTTCTCCCTCTCACTCTCCTCCCCCACCCTCTCTCCCTCTTCCCCTCTCTCTTCCCCATCCTCTCTCTCTCCTTCCCTTTCTCTTTTTTATCCCCCTCCCGACCCTTTTTTTCTCTCTCTCTCACTCACTCTCTATCTTTCTCTCTCTCTATCTTTCTCTCTCTCTCTCTCTCTCTCTCTCTCTATCTCTATCTTTCTCTCTCTCTCACTCTATCTCTCTCTCTCTCTCTCTCTCTCTCTCTCCCTCTCCCTCTTCTCCCCTCCTACTCTCAGCACCTCCTCCCCTCCCTCACTTCTCTCTTCTTCTTCCCCCTCTCCTCCTTCCTCTTTCCCCTCTCCTCTCTCTCTCTCCATTCCCTCTCCCTCCCTCCTCCCCTGCTCCTCTTCACATTCCTTCTCTTCTCCCCCTCCCCCCTCTCTCTCTATCCTCCATCTTTGAAGACCTAGGCACTGCAAGAAGTTTCTCGGGATTTAGACAGGCCTAGAAAGTTATACTTGACTGCGTAGGGGATTCGTAGAAGGGGGGAGGAGGGGGGAGGAGAGAGGGGGGGGGGCAAAAAGCAGATTGAGGGGGAGGGGTGGTGGAGGGAGAATGGGGTGGAGGAAAAGGTGGTGACGGAGGAGGAGGAGAAGGGGGAAGAGCAGAGAATAGAAAGGAACGGAAAGAAGAGAAGAGAAGGAAAGAGGAAAGAAAAGAGGGAGACAAATATGTATTAAAGAATAGAGAGTAAGAATGGTAATTATGACAAGGCGATCAAAATGAAACAGAGACCTTTCGCACTCTTATCTACCACCCACCCTAACCCATCCTCAACCCACCCCCAACACACCTTCACTCTCACTCTCTCCCATCCTCTCACCTCCTCTCTCCCATTCTCTCACCTCCCTACCTCCCCCCTTGCTATCCACTTCTTCGTCACTCCATTCCACCCCCTTCGCCCCCACCCCACTTTCACCCTCCCCTCTCCCCCCGATATACCCTACAACACACACATTCAAACACACACACACACACACACACACACACACACACACACACACACACACACACACACACACACAGACAGACACACACACACCTCTCACACAACCCTCCCCCCTACTCCAACCTCCTCTCCTCCTCCTAATCCCCTCCCCCCTTCTCCTCCCAACCCTCTCCCCCCTCCTTCTCCTCCTAACCCCCTCCCCCTCCTTCTCCTGACCCCCCTCCCTCGCATATATAAATAAGATGATAACGTCTTTGTTGAAAATCAGATGCTCTTAAACTTCCCTCTGGATTGCATAAGCGTCTCACGGATTTCCTTTTGATTATCTTACGAGATGGTGTCCGGGGGAGGGGGGAAGGGAAGGGGGAGAGGGGAGAAGGGGAAGATATGTGAAGAGGGGAAAGATGTGGAGGGGAAGGGAAGGGGATAGGGGGAGGAGAGGGGGAAAGATGTGTGAAGAGGAGGAAGGTGTGAAGGGGAAATTTTATAGAAGGGTGGAGGGTAAGAGGGGGAAGGGGGTGGAGGGGAGAAAGGTGGAGGGGGGGAGAGGGGAAGGTATGTAGGGGGAGGGAGGGGGGAGGGGGAAGGGGAAGTGTGCAAAGGGAAGGAATGGGTCAAAAGGGAGTGGAGGGAGAAGGAAGTGAAGGGAGGGGGAGAGGGAGAGAGGGAGAGAGGAGGACAGGGGGTATTAGATGAAATGGGAGCAAGAAGATATATTGGTAGGTGGGGGAGGGGATAGAAAGGGAAGGAAGGAACAGAGAACGGAAATGTGAAATGAAATATGGGAAGAGAGAGAGAGAGTGAGAGAGAGAGAGAGAGAGAGAGAGAGAGAGAGAGAGAGAGAGAGAGAGAGAGAGAGAGAGAGAGAGAGAGAGAGAGAGAGAGAGAGAGAGAGAGAGGGGGAGAGAGAGGGGGGGGGGGGGGGGGGAGAGGGAGAGAGAGAGAGAGAGAGAGAGAGAGAGAGGGAGAGAGAGAGAGAGAGAGAGAGAGAGAGAGAGAGAGAGAGAGAGAGAGAAAATGAGAATAAGCAGAAGGGTTTTGAAAGACCGAAAGAGAGCTAAACAACGACTGGAAGATGGATCTGTATCCGTGTGGATCTGCATCTTCCCGCTAACCCTTTACCAAAAAAACCTTTTGAAGGCGAAACAATTTGGATCTGTGGTACTTTGGGAATTTGACGCACACCACACAGACACGTATGTACAGACGTATATGCTTCACATGCATCAATCTATCCATCTCTCTCTCTCTCTCTCTCTCTCTCTCTGTCTCTCTCCTCTTACTACTCCTCTCATCCAATTGTCTCGTCTCTCTTTTTCCCCTCCCTTCTCTCTACTCTCTCTCATCTCTCTTCTTCTGTCTCTTCTCCCTCCGCTTCTTTTCGCTCTCCCTCCTCCTCTCCTCCAGTCTCTCCTCCTCTCTCTTCTTTCCTCACCGTCTCTCTCCCACGTCTCTCTTTCTCCATCCTCCTTCTCTCTCATTATCATCTCTCTCTCTCTCTGTATATATAATATATATATATATATATATGTTTACATATATGTATGTATATATCTATATATATATAATTATATATATATATATATATATAATATATATATATATATATATATATATATACATACACACACACACACACACACACACACACACACACACACACACACACACATTTTCATTTAAACCTTGAAATACGTCTTTCAAATTTTGTTTTGATTAAATTATTTAGCTGTCTGATGAAACAGTTAACTCACAATCTGACAACACTAGTCTTATATACTTACACACACACATAAAAGAAACTAATGACGAATTATAATATACTGCTGCGAGCTAAGATTCAAATTCCGATTAATTAAATGACAATGGATACTCTGCATGAGTGTGAGATTACAGTTTTACCTTACTGTCCTGTTATTAATATACTCAAATCTCATGTGAAAACCCGCAGAGTTTTGTTCGCAGAAAGTGTCAATTAACAGCTCAATGTTATTTGATAATCAGAGAGATATCACTTATCACGATTCTTTTCCTCTCTATAATGATCGTTATATTACAGGTAGGATAATCCAACAGAGTACAGATAATGACGACGAAAATAATGCTTTTGTTCGAAAAAAGGGATTGATGGAACAAAACTAGAACAAAGAGATGTGACAGAAGTGGAACAGTTATAGACGTAATTTCAAGAATGAGATATCACTTTGATTACGAATGATGGTACAGATGATTAGGATGGCGGATATATGTATCATTATCTTTTTC
>NW_028234418.1:10033277-10041652 GCF_977035675.1 Penaeus japonicus
GAAAAAAACATTTGATGTCATTCCGTATGATTTTTTTTTTTCCAGATTTGGATTTCATTTCTTAAAAAAAAAAAAAAAAAAATCATAAAGAGTCCTGATTACATCTGTAAACATTATTAGAGATCTAATGTTATTAAAGATATCAAAGCGGAATCTTCGAGTCAGCAGAAGAGAATTATATAATTTTATCCCCATTGTTTGCTTTGATGAAAGGGTTAATAAAGATAGATGGATTGATAGATTAATAAATTGATAGGTAGATAGATTGATAGATAAATATAATATATGATTATTATTTAATCCCCCCAAATTATTAATTAATAATATTTAAATAATTTATCAGAAAAATTATACATAATAGAATAACATAATTATTTATAATTATAGATTATTTTAAAAAACCCCCATTATATATAATCATATTATTCTATATTAATTATGATTTATAGTTATTGATAAAAATAATAAAATTATAAAAACATTCATCATTTATAAAGTAATAACTAGACAGAAAGATTGATAGATATATAAACAACGAGACATAGATATAGAAAAAAAGGCTCTGATATAAATATAGATAAAAACAGATAAAAATAGACAGACAGATAAACAGGTAGATTGATAGACACACCGTAAAAGAACAGTAAAAGACCAGTAAAAGAACAGTAAAAGAACAGTAAAAGAAAGGGAATGAAAATGAAAACAAAAATCATGACAGACTGACAAAACTGCCCTGAAATTCAAAATAAAAAATACAGACCTTGAGATCGTCTTTGCAGTACTTTTAACGGATATAGATCTGTACTGATATCGGGTTACAGGCTATATCGGGTTGCTTTAATAACCGATAGATTTATCAGACTGGCGGCGAAAATAAGACATTATTGTCAGAGAGAGAGAGAGAGAGAGAGAGAGAGAGAGAGAGAGAGAGAGAGAGAGAGAGAGAGAGAGAGATGCGGGAGACGAAGGACGAGAGGAAGTGGGGAGACGCGGGGGAAGAGAGAGAGAATGGGATGAGAGAGAGAGAGAGGAAAGGTGAGGGAGTGAGGAGTGACTGGAGAGAGGAGGCAGGAGCGAGAGTGAAAAGAGAGAGGAGAGAGGATACTGAAGGGGGAGAGAGGAGAGGAGAGAGAGAGAAAGAGAAGAGAGACGATGGAGAAGGTGGGGACGGGAATTGGGAAAATGGGAGAGGAGGAGAAGTGGTGGAAGAGAGAGGAGGTGGGAGGGAGTAGAGAAGGGAGGGGAGAGAGAATGGAGAGAGGGGGATGAGAGCGGCGAGAGGTGTGAGAACGGAGAGAGAGGAGCGTGAGGGAAGATGAGAAGAGAGAAAGAGAGAAGAAGGTAAGGACGAAGAGTCGAAGAGGGGAGAGGCGAGAAGTGAGAGGGGACGAGATGTATGAGGTGCGAGAGATCCGGGAAGAAAGAGGAATTCGGCGGAGAGAAGAAGGAGATGGAGGGAGACGAGTCGGTGAGAGAGAGAGAGAGAGGGAGAGAGTAGCAAAAAAAAAGCCCTCCCCCCGAGGGGTTTGTATTATTGGTTGTTTTATCACTGAGGGACAAAGGAGGAAAGGGCCGGGATGGGTTTAGGGGGTGAAGGTAGAGGAGAGCAGAGATTAGAGAGAGAGAAGAGAGAAGAGGAGGAGGAGAGGGAGAGGGAAATGGGAGAGGAAGAGGGGGAGAAGAGAGAGAAGAGAGAGATGAAAAGAAGAAGAAAGAGGAGAGATGAGAGAGATGTAAGGAGAGAGACGAGAAGGAAGAAGAGGAGAAGAGAGAGAGAGAGAGGGGGATGGGGAGAGAGAGAGAGAGAGAGAGAGACGAGAGAGAGAAGAGAGAGAAGAGAGGCCCCAGCGGAGTAATTGGTTGTTAACATAGGGACCAAAAGGGCGGATGATTAGGGGTGCGAAGGTAGAGAGAGGGGAGAGAGAGAGAGAAGAGAGGGAGAGGAGAGAGATAAGGGAGACGGAGAGAGATGAGAGAGGAGGAAAGAAGTGGGCGAGAGAGAGAGAGAGAGAGAGAGAGAGAGAGAGAGAGAGAGAGAGAGAGAGAGAGAGAGAGATACAGACAGATATAGATAGAGATAGATAGATGGGAAGACACACACAATTACGCACACACACACACACACAGACAGAGACCGAGGTAGAGAGACAAAAAGAAATAGAAAGAGAGAGAGACCAATGCTGAGAGAGGGACGGAAAGAGAAAAAGAGAGATAGTGAGGATGTGAGAATAAGAGGAAGAGAGAGAAAGGGAAAGAGAGAGAGAGAGAGAGAGAGAGAGTGGACGTGAGAGAAGGAGAGACTGAGATGAGATGGGAGAGAGCGGAGTGAGAGAGTTTGAGAGAGAGCGAGAGAAGAGAGAGTAGAGATGAGGACGAGAGAGAGAGAGAGAGAGAGAGAGAGAGAGAGAAACACAGAGAGAGACAGACAGAGAGAGAAAGGGAAAGAGAGAAAGAGAGAGAGAAAGGGAAAGAGAGAAAGAGAGAGAGACAGGCATAGAGAGAGAGAGAGAGAGAGAGAGAGAGAGAGAGAGAGAGAGAGAGAGAGAGAGAGAGAGAGAGAGAGAGAGAGAGAGAGAGAGAGAGAGAGAGAGAGAGAGAGAGAGACCGTGCATCTAAATGTTATGTTAAACACAATGCAAGATTATCATAATGCATTTAATATTTTCCGCGTATTAGCATGTGACAAAACAAAAGCTTGATATTTTGGCCTCGAGTGAAATACACTAGACTTTCGAAAACAAAAACAAAAAAAAAAGAAAAAGAAAAAATGTTCAACAACATCCACACAGCATTATCATGTTGGAATTCGTAATCTAAATAGATAACATATATCACGTGCACATATATATATATATCTTTTTTCAGAAAACATTTTTTTATTAACTATATCATCGCTCAGGAAGACTATCTCTTTGTCAGAATGATATTAATTTTATCGACAGCTGGAATTAAAATTTTCTAATGGCCTTTGGATATTCTCTTTGCATAAGCGTTCAGTATTCCATTACGAAGATTTGGATATATGTATATATATATATATATTTTTTTTTAATCATAATTAAAAATATGATAATACTGATGAGGAGAGAGATGGAAAAGATAAAGATTGAAATGCAGTTTGATGTCTCTTGATAACAGTGAGTGACAGTAATGATAAAGATGCGTGTGATGGAGATAAGAAAGATAATGATGATTGTGATATATTTTTCATGTAATAAAATAGCAGCAATAGTAATAGTGATAATAATAGTTGTAGTAGTAGTGGTGGTGGGAGTAGTAGTAATACTACTACTGTTACTACCATTAATGATGATTACATTAATATGGCAATGATCATGAATATTATCATGATAATGGTGATGAAAATGAGGATGATAATTATCATAATAATGATGTTATTAATAATGATAATAATGATAATTCTTCTTCTTCCTCTCCTCCCCTGTATTTTCTCCTTCTTCCTCCATTTCTTTCCCTCTCTCTTCCCTCCTCCATACAAACGCACAATCTCTCCGCTGACACTATGAAGAAATTATAATGTTACTTAAGGAGAATAATGTAGACATACTCCACCAGCAAATGACAAGTAACTTTATTAAACTTCTAAATAATCATGTTTATCAATGCAGAATGAGGAGGATGAATTGCATATTTGTAAGACAAATATGATATCAAATTACATCAGTTAATAATGCTGACAGAAGATATCTGGGTTACCGTACCAACCAAACATATTTCCTTCCTTCATTATTGGCAATGTCTATAGGCATCCCCATGCAATATCTAATTTTTTTATTTTTTATTATTCAGAGGTTGATTTCAGTAAATCAAATGGCAAGTTAGGTGAGGTAATTACGAAAAAATACATTAGAACAATTTGTCAATAAACCTTCAAGAATCACAGAAAACATTTGGTTTATATTAGATGTAATAATAACGAAGAGATTAGATATCATTCTCTATACAGACGTCATTCCATGTCATGTCGCTGACCGTGAACTTATCACGATGACGCTTGATATAAAGAAATCAAAGCGACCACCAGTTCCTAAAACTTTTCGTGACTTTAATCACTATGACCCTCAGTCATTCTGCGAACTAATCGTAACTAAAGAACTAACTTTATTAGATATTTTATCGACAGACAATATAGATACTCAGGGAACCATCCTTACTGAAGTGATAAAAAGCAGCATAGATGCCTCTGCTCCCTATGTGACAAGAACCGTCAGACGTCCCTCTGCTCCATGGATAAATGACGACATCAAGAGAGCCATTGCCGATAGCAATAATGCCCCAAAAGCGCTCAAAAGTGTCAGATTTGAGCCCGCCCTTCAGCCAATTTATTAAATAAAAAACTAAACCGTTAAATCATTAAATCAATCTGAAAAGACGAATTATTTCAGAGATATATTACCTGAACATAAAAACAACTCTGGTAAAACATGTAGATTATTTATAACATTAGTGCTTAACAACAAACAACACTGATTCGACACAACGAGCATTTTAATGACTTTTTTGCACAAATTGAAAAACTAACTTAGGAACAAACAAAATTGCTTCCACATCACATCAAAATACAGATTGGGCAAGGCTTCTACCTGATGTTTCCAGACCACACAACCAATAGATGTAGAAACTATCATCCTTATAATAAAACAAAGATTTTATTAAGGATAGTTTACCCGGATTGCATTTTATGTAACGATCATCATTAATATTTTTTTGGTCACTGGTGTTTTCTTGTCGCTTTGGAAGCATGGAATTATAACACCAATTTTCAAGTCTGGGGATATAGACGACATGAATAATTACTGCTCCACTACAATACTCCCAGTACTATCTAAAGTTCTTGAAAAAAACAGTTGCAAATTGATGAATTTCCTGGAGATCAACAACCTATTATGCCTATTATGGGATTACTTTAGAAATAGGTTATCCACTGAAACAGCGTTGTTACAGATTATTGATCAAATTTATAACATGGACAACAATACGATAAACTTGCTCACTTTGCACGACCTTTCTAAAACTTTTGACAGTGTCAACCACAAAATTCTTCATAACTAATTAAGAAACAATAGAAATGATACTCATTGGTTTGATAGATATCTAGGTACAAAAACCCAATCGGCAAAACTTAATGAGAATATATCAGCACAATAATCAAAATAATCCGGCGTTCTACAAGGATCTATATTAGGCCCGATCCTATTCACAATTTTCATAAATGATTTATCAAAGATTGCCCATAACTGCCATCTAATACCATACGCCAATGAGTCAGTGAACAAATTAGGTTCATTGATAAGAAACACTCAACACATTCTTATTCGAGCAAAAAGATATTATGACATCAACGGCCTTAAAATAGATCCACAAAAAACACAATGTACCTTCATAGGTAGTCGGCAAAATTTAGATAAAATTCCCATAGACACGACTAGAGAATTTGAAGGCTGCCAAATTACACCATTCACTTCAGTCACAAATCTAGGAGTACATAGAAGACAAATCTAGGAGTAGATATAAGACACTTGAAGTCTATGTTGGCAATATTAATAGGAAATATATCTTAATCATATGAAAAATTAAATCCCTACTGAAACAAGAATCGCGGTTGCATAAACTCTAGCCCTGAGTATCATTAACTATTGCTTAAATGTTTGAGGCTCAGCTACCAAACCCAAATGCAGAAAGCACAAAGACCTACAAAACATTGCTGCAAGAGTCGCATTGGGTAATGTTAGTAAGGTCGATCCCATCACCCTACCTACATATTCTTGAATTAAAATGGTTCAAAATCCAAGCCAAATGAAGTTATGATACATGTGTCTTCATTTATAAAATAATTCACGTGAATTATCCACAATGGATCCTGCCCTTACAATCCCTCTCCACTTCCCATTCTTCTCTCTCTTCCTCATTTTCTCCCCCTCCTTCTCCCTCCCAGCCGGAAATCCAACAGCCGCGGACTCCACGGTTCGTTCTTGAATTCTCTTTCATTCCTCTGCGGGAGCGTTGGGGCGTTTGTAATCGCGGGTTGCGTATCGCGGGCGGGGTTCTAGGGTTTTTGAGGGACAGTCCTTAGTGGGCGGCCGTAGGAGAGCTAGATGGAAATTTATTACTTGCGCTGAGGAAAGTTCTGGTAGGGATGCGAGGGGAAAGAGGGAAGGAAGGGGAGGAGGGGAAGAGGGAAGGAAGGGGAGGGGGGAAAGAGGGAAGGAGGGAGAGAAGAGGAAAGTGGGAAGGAAGGGGAGGGGGGAAGAGGGAAGGAGGGAGAGGAGAGGAAAGAGGGAAGGAAAGAGAGGAGGGGGAATAAGGGGAAAGAGGGAAGGAAAGGGGAGGGGGAGAGGGAAGGGAATGGGAGGGGGGAGAGGGAACGAGGGGAAAAGGGAAGGAATAGGAGGAAGGAGTTTTTGGGAAAGAAGGGGAGAGAATAGAAGAGGACAAAAAAAGGGGGGGGGGGGGGGGGGCAGGGGCGGAGGGAGGGGAGGAAAAAAAAAAGGAGGGAGGAGGAGAGCGAGGGAAAGAGAGAGGGGGGAAAGTGGTAGAAAAGGATGGTGGAAGGAGAGAAGAAGAGAAAAAGGTTCGAAAGTGGAAGAAAATAGGAGGGAAGGAGGGAAAGAGAAGGGGAAAGTGGAAAGAAGGAAAGAGAAGGGAAAATAGAGATGGAAGAGAGGGATGGAAAGGAGGGAAAGGCGGGTGGTGTGGGGGGGGGGGACGAGAGTGGGAGAGCAAATTTTGAAAAAAGAGGAAGAGGGGGAAAAGGGAAGGATAGCATGGAGAGAAAAGATAAAGAGCGGAAGGCGGTAGGGGGGAAGGAGGGGGTGGGAGTAGGAGAGCGAAAAGGAAGAAGGAGGGGAAGAAGAAGAAAGAAAGAAGAGAAGAAAGGCGGGAAAATAAAAAAAAAAAAAGAAGGAAGTACAAAAAAAAAAAGGCAAAGGAAAGAGAAAATAAAACATGTAAAAGAAGGACGAGGATGGATTCTAGAAAGAAGAAAAAAACCCGAAGGAGAACGAATTTGAAAAATAAAAATTAAAAGAAGGAAATAAGGAAGGAGAAAAGAGAGAGAGAAAAGAGGAACTGAAAGAAAAGGAAGGAATCTTACTCTGCTGATGAAGTAGTCCGAGGAAAAAAGACACAACGGGTAGCCATTAAGAAGAGGGTAGGGGGGGGCATGGGGGTAAAGGGAGGGAGGGGAGGCACGGTGCACGGGAGTAAGGGAAGGGGGAGGGGACACGAAGGCTGGGGTAGGGGTAGGGGGTAAGGTGCAATGGGAGGAGAGGAGGGGGGAAGGGTAAAGAGGGGTATGGTGCATGGGGTAGGGGAAGGGGGCACGGTGTCAAGGGGCAAGGGGGAGGGGGAGGGGAAAGGGCAGGGAGGGGAAATGGAGAGGGGGACACGTGCAAGGGAAGAAAAGGGGGAGAGGGGGAGAGGGAAAGAGTGGTAAGAGAAAGGGGGAACATGATGAAAGATAAGGGGAGAGGGGAGAGAAAGGGAGGTGGGGTAGAGATGGGGGTGAGGAGGTGGGGGTGAGAACTGTGACGACGGAAGCAAACCACATCTAGAGTCCTTCTCTCCCCTCCCCCCTCCCCTTCCCCCTCCCCCTCCCTCTTTCCTCTTCCCCTTCACTCCCTTATGCCTTCCCATTTTTTTTTCTCTCTCTCTCTTTTCTCTATCATTAAAGATAGATAGATAGATAGAGAGATAGATGGAGAGAGAGATAGATAGATAGATAGAGAGATTGAGAGAGAGAGATAGAGATAGACAGACAGACAGACAGACAGACAGACAGAGAGAAACAGATAGAGAGAAAAATAAAAATAAATATGAGAGAACGAAAAAAAGAAATAGAGAAGATGAAGGAAAAAAAGAGAAAAAGAGATTAACAAAAAAAAAGACAAAAAAAAAAAAAAACTTACCTCCCCACCCTCCCTCTTTCCCTTCCTCTCCCCCTCATACACCCCCCCCCCTCCACACACACAGCAAGCGCGCCCATAGGCCTAGCGGGACGATGACCTCATATTCCTCTGGAGGCCTAGTTCGGAATGAGCAATTCTTTCCCTGTCCTGGATTTTGGGTTCCTCCTCAAGCAGCCAGGAGGAGGAAGAGGAGGAAGAGGAAGAGGAAGAGGAGGAGGAGGAAGAGGAGGAGGGGAAGAGGAAGAGGAGAAGGAAGAGGAGGAGGAGGAGGAAGAGGAGGAGGAGGAAGAGGAAGAATATAAGGAAGAGGTAGAAGAGGAGGAAGAGAAAGAAAAGGAGTAAGAGGAGGAGGAAGAAGAAGAGGAGGAGGAAGAGGGACAGGGCGAGAGGAGGAAGAGAAGGAAGAGAAAGAAAAGGAGGAAGAGGGACAGGGGGAGATGAGGATGA
>NW_028234418.1:10044252-10046752 GCF_977035675.1 Penaeus japonicus
AGCATAGTGGGTGAACGTATGAATGAGACTGAATAACTTAACAACGCAAGAGATGTAATTAACGCGTTTCGATGATCATTTAATTCTGAGGAGGAATATTGTATAGCGTTTTGCATCTATGAATAGTGGGACCCTAGAAACAAATGCGAGCCAGCTTTATTTTCCTTTTTTAAATACGTTTGACGATAATTCATTCGGGCTTGTCCTATAGACCGTTCATGGTCAAAAATGGTGAATTACTGTCGTGTTTACGGGTGTCGTAATAGGCAAGACCGAGAATCACAACTTGAATTTTATAAGCTGCCTAAGATAACCCAAGAGCAAGGAGAAAAGACACTAAGAATGAGTGAGGAACGACGCCGGCTTTGGATTTCACAGCTCCATCAGAACTTTGAAGGCAAAAACTTGGACTTCAGGGTTTGCTCGACTTATTTTGTGTCAGGTAAATAGCCATTTGTAATCCCTTCTTCAAAATGATTTGGTTTGGTTTGAAATGTTAGTGTAATATTGAAAAGATAGAGAGAAACTGGAAGTCTTCCTGTGGAAGAAGGCCTAACTTGAAATTGAATTTAATCGTTTAAGTTTTTTAATGAGAAGTATAATATCTTGAAGTATAATATATTACGAGTTTATTCATTGTTGATGAAACAGGAAAAAAAAAGTTCTGTTTAAATTTTGCAGGTAAAAAAACAGATCCTTATCAGAGAGATGACTCAGACGGGGCTCCTTCACGCCAGTTGCCTGAAAGCCATCCGTCTAAAAAGAATCAGCTAAAAGTCAGTTGTAGAAAGATCCAGCCGCTGCTAGAAACGTATTGAAAAGAAAAAAAAGTAATAGATGATGTAACACTAATGTTGGATACCTTTTCTCCAGAGAACCCTGTCACCTCCAATGTGTGTGAAGATGATGACTGTGGCACTACAACCCAGACAGATTTGACCACAGATCTAATAGATAGACTGGAAAGTAAACTACAAACCTTAAGAGCTGAAAATATTTACCTAAAAAAGCAATTGAATGCAAGCAACATGGCTTTTGCAGCCGTTGAAAGGTTTGTATCTGTAGAATGATATATCAAGTTTATAATATATATATAGCCTACCCTCACGTTCCTCTTTCCCAACTTGCCAAAACCATTCCTCCATGGCCGCTTATCCGGGAACTGTGATATATTATGACGTAAGTGAAAACCGTCAATTATGATTTATTTTATTATAATAAAACAACAAATTGAATTGTGACATTTTCGCGTACACGCATCAAATTGTACAAGCAGTGCACGATACAGTTAGCGTTACTCTAAACCCCATTATATTATATATTTTCTTAATTTTTATGAAGCTGATGTTTTTTACATCGAACCATTTTTCAATATTTTTTTTTTTTTTTTTGATAAGTCAGAATCAAACTTGAAGCTTGACCAACTGTAACAGAGGGAGGAAGGGAGAGAGTTGGGGGAGGGAGAGAGAGATGAAGCTTGACAAACTGTAACAAACTGCATGAAAGAGAGAGATGAAGTTTGACAAACTGTAACAAACTGCATGAGAGAGAGAGAAAGAGAGGATAGCTTGTATAATTTCAACCGGGCACAATCACTTTCACATATATTTGAGTTATCCCGTAAAAAACATTTTCTGTAAATATATTTTTCATAGAAAACTATTACTTTAGGGGTAACTTTGTTGTAGAAGATGTGTGATAAATTCGACCCGATGACAGGGGAATACACGATATATAGAAATATGTTAGTGATTTGGGTCATATGATACATTTTCCTAATTCTTATAAAGCGGAAAGAGGACACTTCATGTCTTTTTGTGAGGTTGGATGAGAGACAGAAATACATTTTAGATGAGGGATAGGAAATTAAGTGCGTATATTCATTTATTTTCCATAATATATTTCAGGAAAAATTTCTAATATAGGAAAAAATATCATGCCTAGCCTTGAAGTAACAAAGTGTTTGATACATCAACCATACAATTGAACGATCATGGCGAACTGAGTATTTTTTTATTTTACATTTTGATTAAAACTTGTGACGTCAAGAAATTAGATAATGAAACCAAGCCGTAACTGTAGAAATCACTGTCTCAAAATGCAACACGGTAAAAGGATTTAATTTATGTAACGGTATCTTTCGCCCCCCCCCCTCCCCCCCACCCACCTCTTTTCCCCTCCGTCTAGACATGATCTCTCTCTCCTGTGGTCAGTGATCGATTTGTTTCTAGGGCTTTTTCCTTATCCGGAGCCGAATGTGGATGCTGGTACTCAATGTAGGGCTTTACTATAGAGTAATAGGTCACTAAACCGAAATGGCGCCTTGATAATTAAAAATGATGATAATAATTTCACCATTTATTCGCTTAGATTAGCAAGCAAAATGGCGCCGTGACACTTTAAAGTTGATCAGGAATTGCTTTTTTTATTAATTTTCTTAATTTCTTGTTTGTTGTTTTTTATGTCTTACACAACATTACCAATGTAAGTCAGTTCTTCC
>NW_028234418.1:10064252-10069252 GCF_977035675.1 Penaeus japonicus
CCTTCCCTTCCCATCCTCCCCGTAACCCCCCTTAGCCCTACCCCCTCTAATCTCGCCTTATGATATACTTCTTATAAGATATATCAGCATATCCGCCTTCCGGTCCCCCTCCTCCCCCAACCCCGCCCCCTCCCTCCCTCCGCTTTACCTCTCCCTCCCCTGCAGGATAAACACGTCATAGGGATATGAGTATGCATGCTCACTGAACATGGGTGCATCTTTGAGGTCGTTATAGCGGGGTCCTTTTCTGTGCTGCACCCTGATGTTGCATGCAACACACAAGGAAGATGCGAGATTGTTGTGCTTTTTGTTTCTCTCTCTCTCTCTCTCTCTCTCTCTCTCTCTCTCTCTCTCTCTCTCTCTCTCTCTCTCTCTCTCTCTCTCTCTCTCTCTCTCTCTCTCTCTCTCTCTCCTATCCCCCTTCATTCTCTCTAAAAACATGACATATATTCGCTTTGTAGAGTTATTTTGTTTTATATGAACTGGATTAGTATATGGTGTAAGGTTGTAACATTGCGATCCGGTCGTCTTGTTTTGTTTTTGTTTATATTGATATTCATGCCTAAGTACAGGAGTATCGGGCTATCAGTTAACCTTGAGTGGGTATTTATTCGCGTGTGATGTTGTTGTTTCATGGGCACTGTTATTCATTTTGCTTACAGAACTTTGGTTTTAGATCTTGCGTTGGAAAACTGGCACATTTTGTTTATGGTGGGATAGTCTGTCTCTCTCTCTTTCTTTCTTTCTCTCTCTCTCTTTCTGGCTTTCTTTCTCTTTCTGTCTCTCTGTTTCTCTCTCTCTTTCTCTCTCTCTTTCTCTCTCTCTCTCTCTCTCTCTCTCTCTCTCTCTCTCTCTCTCTCTCTCTCTCTCTCTCTCTCTCTCTCTCTCTCTCTCTCTCTCTCTCTCTCTCTCTCTCTGTGTGTATGTATGTAATTTCATTCATTATTTAACTGTTGAGTAAATCTTATTGATGGACAGAATTTTGACGACAATTCTTCCGGTAAAATCCAAATCAGTTGACACATGTTATGAAGGCTTCCGAGTCCGTAGTGTCTCGTGTACTAGTCGGCGCGTTTAGAAAGAGAAATCCAAACCACATGGAGCAGCGTTATGTGTTATGTGTATCAGCTGGGAGAGGCATGCGGAAGAGGCTGTGTCTGTCTCTCGATCTTTCTTTTTTTTCTCTCTCATTCTTTCTCTTTTTTTCTCTTATTCTCTATCTCTCTTTCCTCTCTCTCTTCTCTCTCTTCTCTCTCTTTTCTCTCTCTCTCTCTCTCTTCTCTCTCTCTCTCTCTCTCTTCTCTCTCTTTTCTCTCTCTCTCTTCTCTCTCTCTCTCTCTCTCTCTCTCTCTCTCTCTCTCTCTCTCTCTCTCTCTCTCTCTCTCTCTCTCTCTCTCTCTCTCTCTCCTTTCCCACTTTCTTCATTTCCCTCTCTTTCCCTCTTCCTCCCTCCCTCTCTCTCCCTCCCATCCCTCCCTCCCATCCCTCCCTCCCACCCTCCCTCCCATCCCTCCCACTCCCCCCCATCCCCCACCTCTCTGTACCTCACAACTTCCAAAACCGTAAGAACATAAACACCAAAAAAAAGAGATATTGAATTGAGAAAATGTTGCACGATCGACAGGAGATCGTAGGAGATCGTCGCAGTAGGTCAGGAGAGTCGGGGAGTCATCGCCGTCATCCCAGAGATCGCCACAAGCATATTCATCAGTGGCTTTCTTGACCATTACGCACCGTGTTACCTCCGGCTTCTTCATCTTAATCTTAGGCGTCATCGTCTTCGTTTTCTTCTTTCTTGTTCTCATTTTCATCATCATCGTCATTATCTTCATTACCTTTTTCATATTATTCTTCCTCCTCCTCCTCCTCCTCTTCTACGTCTTCTACCACCTCTACTTCCTCTACCTCCTCCACCTCTTCTACCTCCTCCACCTCCTCTACCTCCTCCTCTACCTCCTCCTCCACCTTCTCTACCTCCTCCTCCACATCCTCCTCCTCCTCTACCTCTTCCACCTCCTCCTCCTCCTCCTCCTCCTCCTCCTCCTCCTTCACCTTCTCCACCACTTCCTCCACCACCTCCTCCTCCTCTTCCTCCTCCTTCCTCTTCCTCTTCCTCTTCTTCCTCCTCCTCCCATCGTCGTCGTTGCGGGAAATTTGAGAAGAAGAAGAGGAATACAAAGTTCATGATGACAACGATGATAATTAATGATAATCATAATAAGAGCAATAATACCATTGGTAATACCAAACATGATATTGATAATACCAGTGATAATGATAATAATTACAATAGTGGTAAGGAGGATCCCACTATTTAGAGGAGGTAGAATTTCCACCTCAAATGGCGCTCTCATTAACGCCAGGGCTGACTGTCCACAGCGGTTGACTTTCTTCGTAGATAATACTTCGCATTGTGCACTTCTCTTCCATAAGTAACGATTGCAAGTTGATTTCCCACTCCCTCTCTCTCCCTCCCTCCCTCCCTCCCTCCCTCCGTCTGTGCGTTATGTGCAACGCGTTCTTTCGCTTTCTCGGTCCGACAGGTGGGTCCGCGTCGCCCACCTGCGATGGTCGTTGCGTTTTCTCTCGTGGCGGCGCCGGAGAGAGAGTGTCACTCTCGTGGCGCCGAGAAATCGAAGGCGCGAGTCGAGAAACGCGCTGTGGTGAGGCGATTGCAACCGCCAGGCGCCGCCGCCGGGATGGAGGGCGACCCCATGCCGGCACGGAGAGGCGCACGCGCACGCATACGCACACACTCACTCAATATCTCAATAACTCAATCTCTCAATCTTTCAATTTCTCAATCGTTCACTCACTCACTCACTCAATCACTCACCCAGTTCCTCACTCATTCACACACACACACACACATACACACATCACATCACATCACAAGCGCAAATCTATGTTGTACCCATTTCCTACTTACCTACTACTCTTCCCTCCCCCTCCCGCGTTCATGCCCCACCCTCCACTGAAAGGAAACCCCCTCCCCTCCCCTCCCCCAACCTCCCTTCTCCCACCCCTACCCCCACAACCTGTTTTCCGTGACCCCCCTCCCTACCTCCGTGATATCTTCCCCACCCCTCCTACCTCGTAACATCTTTCTTCCCCTCCCTACCCCCCCACCACCCTACTCCGTCATACCTGCCCCCCTTCCTACCCACTCCCCCTCCCGCTCATTAAGCACGTAACCTGCCAAGCGGGACTTCCCCTAATCTTGGGTGATGAGTGGCCTGTCGAATCACCTTAATGACGTGATTGGGTGAGAGATTAGTCAGCCGTTTCCGTTGACTGTAATTGGTGATTTGGAAATGATAAGACAGGGAATAATAGGGAAAAGAGGAAGAAAAATAGGGGGAGGGGGAAGGAATTATTAGTTCTCTATCTATCTATCTATCTCTTTCTCTTTCTATCTATCTATCTATCTCTGTCTCTCTCCCTCCCTTCTCCTTCTCCCTCTCCCTCTCCCTCTCCCTCTCCCTCTCCCTCCCTCCCTTCTCCTTCTCCCACTCCCTCACCCTTTCTCCCTCCCTCTCTCTCCTTCTCCCTCCCTCTCTCAGCGCAAAGACGATTCGCGATATAGGGGGGGCGGGGAGGCAGCGGAGCCTAGGCCTTGCTATACCGATGGCCTATATAAGATCCGGGCAGCGTAGGTCGTGCCATCGCCCCGGGGCATCTCGCAGAACGACGCGGTGCCATCGTTAGAGGGCGCGTAACGGATTGTGAAGGAGGGAATGAGGGGCGGGGTTAGGGGGTGATGATGTGGTGGGGGAGGGAGGGAGGGAGGGAGAGAGAGGGAGGGAGGGAGGGAGAGAGAGGGAAGGAAGGGAGGGAGGGAGGGAGGGAAAGAGAGAGAGAGAGAGAGAGAAAGAACGAGAGAGAGAGAGAGTAGGGGCGTGTTGATGGGGTGACGGCCTGGCAAAAGGGAGGGAGTAGAGGAAATAATTGCTTCTGGGCGGCGGTGGGATCCTCTGGGCGCTTTGGGGTGGGGGTAGGGGGTTTAGGGTGTGTATGGGGTGGGTGGGTGGAGGGGATGGAACGAGTATCGGGTCATTTTGGTTGCAGGAATTCGGATGTTTTGACAGTCTATCCATCTATTTATTTATCTATTTATCTATCTGTCTTTTTATCTCTCCCTCCCTCCCTCCCTCTATCCCTCTCTCTCCCTCCCCGTTCCTAATCCCCCTCTCTCTCTCTCTCTCTCTCTCTCTCTCTCTCTCTCTCTCTCTCTCTCTCTCTCTCTCTCTCTCTCTCTCTCTCTCTCTCTCCTGCAAGCCTGCAAGAATACGAAATGAGTTTTGTTTTGGTCACCAGCGGGTCAGCTTCTGTGTAAGGGCTGGACCCATTCAAGATGTGGCGTCCCCATTCCGAAGATGGGTCTCGGGATGGGGCTGTTGTGATGAGACGCAGACTGGCGTGTTTGTACGATGGCAAAAAAAATGATGATGAAAAAGATGGGTGTTTGTTTTTTATTGAATTTGTCTTTTTCTGTTGTTGTTGTTGTTGACTAGTTTTGTTTTCTGGTGGTGAATACCTGCTGGTACCCACAGAGCCGAAATTATACAAAAAAACGTTAATGCATATATTTTCTTCTTCTTTTGGTTGTCACTGATACATATCACATAGCATCACATAGCATATTGCATCACGTAGCACATAGCATCACAATATATGGAACGATTTCCCGCTAACTTTCTTTGGACATAGTGTTTATACCCAGGAAGGTTGTAGCCTTTGTTGAATAGTGAGGGGAGAGGGGGTGAATAAGGGGGGGAGGGGAGAGAGGGTGAATGATGGGAAGGGGTGAGGGGGTAAGTAGTCAGGCGAGTGTGGGTGTCGCGTTGTGGGAGCGAAGAGAGAGAGAGCGTGGGAGCACCTCAGCTACTTGCAGGTGCAGGTTGCAGATTGCAGGTCAGACAAAGGCGGAGGGGGAGGAAAAGTGTGTGCGTAGGGGGTGGGGGGAGATTCGAGCGAGGTCAAGGAGACGATAGTTCGGG
>NW_028234418.1:10074252-10089252 GCF_977035675.1 Penaeus japonicus
ACAAAGAAGAAAAGAAGGAAGATGGAAACCTACGCAGGTATTCGATGCGATTTTGTTTGCGAATCGCTGTTTCGAGAAGGTGATGGTTCAGCTGGCTTTGATATCATTTCCTTTAATTAATCAGTTTTCCTCCGTTACGCATTTTGCTCGTATCAGGAAGTAAAGAAGGGCGCGAAGAAGGTACAAAGTTTTATTGCTCGTCTTATTATCATCTGACTCACCATGACGTCAATAAAAAAAAAAAGAATAATAATAAGCACGTATTCCTCTAGACGACGCCATTGAAACGAACATGTCGGGGGGTTTGAACGACCGACTGAAACGCCGACGTGGGAACCAAAAGGAGGACACGAAGGAGGGAGGTTTGTCGCCGAGTCACGCCCGAGGAGGTAACGAAGTCACTGGGATTCTATGCTCATCACCTTCTGAGTATTACCCCCCCCCCCATCCCCAGTATTACCCTCCCCCATCCCCACCTCCCTTCTCTCCCTACTTCCCTCCCTTCCATCCTCCCTCCCTCATTCTCTTCTCGTCTTTCCTCTTGCCCGACTTACCACACACACACACACACAGGTACACGCATGAACGCACTCTGACCTTATCACCCACCCGCACACACACACACACACACACACACACACACACACACACACACACACACACACACACACACACACACACACACACACACACACACACACACACACACACACACACACACACACACACACACACACACACACACACACACACACACACACACACACACACACACACACACACACGAACAGACAAACAAGGGCTTTCCGTTGATTACAAATAAAAATGTATTATTCAATTACGTGCATTTTGCAGTATCCTAAGAATCTCTCTCTGCCCCCCCCCCCCCATCTTCTCTCTCTCTCTCTCTCTCTCTCTCTCTCCATCTCTCCCTTTCCACCGGTGTTGCGTCATCCTTAAATTCGCATCAAAGGTGTCGCCGTTATTCCGTACTTCGTGACGTAGCCGAGGCGGGATATGGGCGTCGGTGCCTCGTTAGCGCAGGTCCAGATTTCGCTCATATGGAAGGGTTCTGCATCACGGGCGGCGGCGGGACCCTATCGGCTCGGTTCCTTACCTCTCTGTTTTCCCTGACCTTTCTCTCTTTCTCTGTGTCGCTTTTAACTCTGGTTTTATCTGTCTGCCTGTGTGATTTCTTCCTTTCTTTCTCGGTCTCCCGATTTCTCTCTCTCTTTCTTTCTCTCTCTCGCTCTTTCTCTCTCTCGCTCTTTCTCTCTCTCTCCTCTCGCTGTCTTTCTCCTCTCGCTCTCTTTCTCTCTCTCTTTCTCTCTCTCTCTCTCTCTCTCTCTCTCTCTCTCTCTCTCTCTCTCTCTCTCTCTCTCTCTCTCTCTCTCTCTCTCTCTCTCTCTCTCTCTCTTTCTCTCTTCCCGGTACCTTTCCCTCCCTTTTCAGGAAGTAATTAGTCGTGACGTCATCCAGGTAGTTGGGTTGTGTCGCCTGTCCTTCGCGTTTCGTCCTGTCGCTGTCTTTACTTGTTTACTTTCTTTCCTTCTTTCTTGTTCTTTCTCGCTGTCCTTTTTATTTTCTTAGATTTATTTTCTTTGTCTATTTATTCTCGCCCTCCTTATTACCCACTCTCATTCTCTCTGTTCCCTCTCTTTCTCTCCCTGTCTCTCTCTCTCCTTCTTTCTTTGATTTTCCTTTTCTCATATTCCTCTTCTCTTTCCGTGGCGATTGCGTGGAGAGAGAGAGAGAGAGAGAGAGAGAGAGAGAGAGAGAGAGAGAGAGAGAGAGAGAGAGAGAGAGAGAGAGAGAGAGAGAGAGAGACAGAACTTGCGTGAGAAAACGTGCAACTTTCGCTCCAATTTTTGTGACCGAAAGATGTCTTCATTTTGCGTTTTATTTTCTCGTAATGCTACGCCCGTGACGACGAGTTTTCTGCCTCACTGAAAGTTATGGCGATTTCACCTTTTGGTTTATCAGGTTGAGGAATTTTTGGTGGAGTCATGTTCATCTTGGATAGGATGCTGTTCTTTTAGTTTATAGATATGATCTCTGTGGTTATGTGCGTCTGCTTGTCTCTGCTTGAAGTGTTAGGGAGTCGGTCTCGGTCTCTGTCTGTCTCTCTCACACACACGCAGACACACATACATATACTGACACACGTACACCCCCACCTCACACACACACACACACACACACACACACACACACACACACACACACACACACACACACACACACACTCACTCACTCACTCACTCACACACTCACACACACACACACACACACACACACACACACACACACACACACACACACACACACACACACACACACACACACACACACACACGTACGTACACGCGAACCACTGATCTACATCCTTGTCCACAGGTTCACAGTCTGGTCGCTTCACTTCTCATCATTATCAGTATCCTCAAAGGGGGAGGGGGAGGGGGAAGATGGGGTGGGGGGAAGAATGGGGAGGGGGAAGATGGGGTGGGAGGAAGAATGGGGAGGCGGGGTGGAGGGGGAGGTGAGGGGAAAGGTATGGGAGGGGGAAGGGGAGAGGGGTAGTAGAAGGAGGAGGGGGGTGAAGGAAGGGAAGAAAGAAAGAGAATACAGGGCAGAGGAAAGAGGAGAAGGAAGGATGGTGGAGAGGGAGTGGGAAGGCGGGGCAGATGGAGGTGGAAGGAGTAATAGAAAAAAAAAATGTTTGTAGAATAGATGGAAGTGCAAGTTGGGGGGGGGGGGGAGAAAATAAAAGAGAGGAGTAAGAAGAAGAAGAAGTTGAATATTGGATACTCGTACAGTGGCAGGGGGGGGGGAGAGGGGGGAAGGGGGCGAGGGGTTGTCGTTATGGTGAGATAAGGATGGTGATGGTAGGAATGGTGAAGTGGAATTACTGGTTGTATTGTATATTTTAGTTATGGTGAGAGGTGGGTGGTATGGTATAGACTCCTGTAGTGAGATGGATATGGTGATTTGGTCTTTTATGGTGAGATCAGAATGAAATGTTGGTTGAATTTGGTCTTTTGTAGGAAAGTGAAAATGATGACCATAGAAATTATTGGTTAAGTATGGTGTTTTATGGTGCGAACAGGGTAAGTATTTGGATTTCCTTTATAGTGTGAAATTTTCTGTTTACAAATAACGCCTTGACTCATTTTGTTTGTTTGTGAAGGTCACTGTAGCATGACTACTTTAAAGATAGTTTGCACTTGGTGAAGTACTCAAATATTTGCTTCGGGGTTTTGTTGACTCAAACTCTTAACCAGACTGTTCATTTTATTGTAGTCATTATTTGATCGGAATGAACTCTCAGTGTTTATTAAAACTGCACTTGACTAAACTCTTAAACGATGCAAAGACAAGTACAACAAGTTATATTAAAGGAACAGCGTGCAATAAATGAGTCATTGCAAAGATGTGTAAATATATTGCTTAATTGGTGGACCTAAAGGCACATAAAATATAATTTATTCTAGATTATATGCATGCTTGATAATAATAATGATAAAAATGATGATAATGATAATAATAAATAAGGGTATGGGGACAGGTTCTTGTAACTTCAAGATAAATTGTGCTACTAAATTGTGCAAGAAATAGCCGGGGTTACAGTGTGGGATTGAATCTGTGTGTGTGTGTGTGTGTGTGTGTGTGTGTGTGTGGTCGTAGTTATAAACGTGGGTTAACTTCTTGTGAAAGTTGTTGAGACGGTGGACCGTAATGATGTACCTTGCTTGATTACCTCGGCCTTGGTTTTGTTTTGAATGCAGAGTGCCCGATTATTCTAGATAGAAATTACAAAAGAAAACAGTGCCGATTCATTTCCACTTTGAAATCGAAAAAGGAAGTTAGCTAATATTATTATCATTATAATTTTGATTATTATTGTCAATATCATTAGCATTAGTATCATTAATATTATGATTGATTTTGATATGGTTGGTAATTATTATTGTTGTTATTATTATTATTATTGTTGCTGTTGTTGTTTTTTTCGTTGTTGTTATTATAGTTATTATCATTGATATCATTATTACTAGTATCATCATATTGTTGTTAAAATCAATTTCAATATCATTATTATTACTATTATTATAATTTGTAACAGACATTCCAACGCGCGCTTACTAGTATACAGTTTTTGGTTTAATCGAAAAAATATATAGATACACACGCACGCGCACACACACACACACACACACACACACACACACACACACACACACACACACACACACACACACACACACACACACGCACACACACATGTATAGACATATACATATATATATATATATATATATATATGTATATATATATATATATATATATATATAGAGAGAGAGAGAGAGAGAGAGAGAGAGAGAGAGACATATACATATGCATGTATTATATATATAATATATATATATTATATATATATATATATATATATATATATATATATATATATATATAAATATGTATATATGTATGTATATATGTATATATATATATATATATATATATATATATATATATATATATATATATATATATATATATATAAATGACTAAATAGATGAACAAGTACGAGAAACACATGGAGGTCAGTACACTTGCACCGTTTTTGTTTTCCTTCATTATTATTTTCAGGGGAGTCGATATCACTGTCGAGTGCGTTATGTAGGTCAACTTGGCAGATATTTGGCAGTTGTGGTTGACGCGTTTCTGCGTTTCTGGTGATGAGGGGGGGAGGAGGAGGTGGTTGAGGTGGAGGGAGGGGGAAGGTAGAGGAGGAGGAGGGGGGAGGGGGGGGAAGGGGGGAAGGGGGGTGAAGGAAGAGGAGTGGGAAACAGGATGGAGGAAGGGGGAAGGGAGAGGAGCAAGAGTGGAGGGAGAAGGAAGGTGGTGTGGGAAGGAGGAGAAGGAGACGGGGTAAGGGAAGAAGTGGAAGAAGTTATACAGAAAGTCGTTTGTGGAAGGTGGATCAGAATGAGGCGGAGAGAATGGGAGAGGAGCAAGAAGGAGAAAAAGAAAAAGGAGGAGGAGGAGGAAGGAGAAAAGAGGAGAAGAGCAAGAAGGAGAAAATGGGAGTGAAGGAAGAGGAAGAAGAAATAAGAGTAGAAGAGAAGGAAGAGGAGAAAGAGGCGCGGACGAAGGGGAAGAGGAGAATGTGATAGCTCCTACCTGTTCCTCCACCTCCAGAGTACCTTAAGTTAATCTCTTGGTACCGTTTGGTCTCGCAGAAGTACCGTAATATAGTGGACGGTGACCTTGACTCGCTCAGGCTTACCAACCGACCGCGTCCTCACAACACCGGTCCGGGCTACCAACCTTTCCAAAAAAAGATCCCATGCACTTTCTTTTTTTCATTGCCATGAACTCTTCTCTGCATGATTTGACATCGTGTTTGAGAATGAGGATGTTCTTTTATATTTCAGATTTTCACATTGGAGAAAAAAAAAGTTAGATATAGGTCACACGAAGAAGATAAGTAACCGAACTGTACTTCGCGCCAAAAAAAAAAAGAAACGAAATAAGAGAAAATACATTAACCACGCGAATAGCATTACTTTAAATAAGTGAATAATTAAAGAGATAGATAGACAATTATTCAAAAGGACTAAAGTACACATTTACAACAGACTTGGGCGCATTTACCTGCAGCCATAATATTCCCTGCCGGCAAAAGAAACAAAAAGAAAAATCACGCCCACGGCTGTAGCGAATTATAAATTGTTTTTTGGGCTTTCTTTCAGTAACAAGCTAGTATGATAAAAGGTAGTTTCGAAAAAATATATATATGTTTATACAGTATTGTGTTTATCGTACTGATATTTAGTCTCTAAAAGGGTCAATAAGTAATAGGTTCCTGAAGTATTTTTGTACTTACTTTAGATGTATAGTATAAAGAAAAAAGGAAAAAATAGAAAACAATGAAGAAAAAAATTCAGACACCGCAAAGGAAGAAATAAACAAAAAAATGAACTGCAAAAAGAAAAAAAGAAAGAATTCAACAGAAAAAATCAGAATAAATAAAGATAAGATTAAAAGGGGTTCTACGGACGAAATAGAGTAATAAGGAAGAGGAAAAGTATAACACTCTCGGGAACCCACCAGCAGGTGAATGACCCGGTGTTGCCACATGAACGAAGTGATATTTATTTTTTTTTTTTTTTTACGGGTGTTTTTTCTTTCTTTCTTTTTTTATTAATGTTACGGAGGATGTTTTGGTTCTATTGTTTGGGTTCGTTGTTTGGTTGTTAGATTCGTTACATAAGAATAATTTTGAGAGATATAACGCTGTCTGGTTACTGTTTACAGAAATTTAGCCTTGTTGTGTGGTCTCTTATATGCTTATTACAATTATTTTTTTCCAGTAAAGAGTATAATCAGTCTCCTTTTTCAATATGTGTGTATATAATCTTATTGTAAGACATGTGTATTTTTCTTCTTCGAAATATCAATCATATATATGGGACGGGATGACATCTATTTCCGTTTTCTTTGCTCTCTCTCTCTCTCTTTCTCAAGACACCATATGTGAGTTGTCTCCGCTTGATTTGTTGCTGGTGTATCTGGTTGGCCTTGTTTTCTTTGTGTTGATTTTCAGTCGTAGATATTTTAGGAGTTATAATGTAAACTTTTATATGTTGATAGACTTGGATATACATACACACGCACAACACACGCATACACACGTACGCACACACACACATGCACAGACGCACGCACACGCGCACACACACACACACACACACACACACACACACACACACACACACACACACACACACACACACACACACACACACACACACACACACACTCACTCTCTCTCTCTCTCTCACTTACTCACTCACACAATGCGCAAGGACATAAAAGGAAGATATAGAGAGAGAAAGAAAAAAATAAAGAGTGAGAGAAAAGAAAGGCGAAAGAGAAAGAGAAAGAAACAAAGACATCACAAAAGAGAGAAAGCGGACTCAACGAAAATAGAAACAACACAAAATGAATAAATAAAGAGAAAGGCAAAGAGAGAGAGTCTAATAAGACAAAATACGTCCGTCAGAGAGAGTGAGAAAGAGAGGCACAGAAAGAGAGAGAGAAAGAGATGGAGGGAGAGAGAGAGAGAGAGAGAGAGAGAGAGAGAGAGAGAGAGAGAGAGAGAGAGAGAGAGAGAGAGAGAGAGAGAGAGAGAGAGAGGGAGAGAGAGAGAGAGAGAGAGAGAGAGAGAGAGAGAGAGAGAGAGAGAGAGAGAGAGAGAGAGAGAGGGAGGGAGTGAGAAAAAAGAGAAAGAAAGAGAAAGAGAGAGAGAGACTTAAATAGAGACATACAGGCAGATAGTAAAGAAAGAAAGAGACCGCGTGCTTAGTTCAAACACGCCACCCATGGTTATTCAGGACAACAGTACTAAGTATCTCTAGAGGAAGGCAAAGGCCGCGAGCACTCACTCAATTCAAGGTCGGTTATTTAATCTCTCGTAACCTTCATTTTATATTACTGTTATTGCTTTTGTTGTTGTTGTGATGTTAGTGTTATTGTTGCTGTTGTTAGTGTTGTGTTGATGGTTTTGTTGCTGTGTTGTTGTTGCCTTTATTATTGTTATTATTATTATGATGTACTATATTAGTGGTGTTATTATTTCTGCGTTATTGTCATTATCCTTATTGTTATTTTGTTATTGGTTTTATTAGCATACTACTACTATTACCATACTGTATATTCTAGAAATTAAAGTCAACATCATAACTGTTGTTACTTGAATTATTATTACTTCTATTTTTACTTATTATTGTTTTTCTGTTATTGTCATTACCACTACTTCTGCTACCATTAGGCTATTACCATCGGTGTTATTATCATATTTTATATCCCGGGGTCATTAGTAATGATTAAATGTCAGAAAGCGTCACAAATGCATATCCTTTATTTCAAATGATTCATTTTCTCTTCAAAACAGGATTCACTACCGGATGTGTGTAAGAATTCAGTTTCTCTCTCTCTCTCTCTCTCTCTCTCTCTCTTTCTCTCTCTCTCTCTCTCTCTCTCTCTCTATATATATATATATATATATATATATATATATATATATATATATATATCCATTTCTCTCTCACTCTACCTCCCGCCCTTCCTCTTTCCTTTCTTCCCTCCTTTCCTCTCTCCTTCCATCTCTCCCTCCTTCCCTCAGTTTCCCTCTCTCCTCTCCCCCCCTTTCCCTTCACTCCTTCCCTCTCCCCCTCCCATCGTTTTCCTCTCCCTCACTCTCGCCGCTTGTCACTTCCTACAGGCCCAAGTCATCGCTTATTTGCCATGGCCTAAGGACTTTTTCGTGGGGGCTTTTCCGGCGACGAAAGATATCTTCATAATATTAATTGATTAAAAAAAAAAATCTAAACTACGTAACATCTATATAGTTCATCAACATAATCATGATATAATTAATCTACATAGAATACCAGGAAGAAATCGGGACTACCGGTACTTGAGATAACAGAGGAACATTAGACTTGATTTGGTTACGCCTTCTCAAGCTCGCAAATTTGTTGTTGTTTTTGTTGTTGTTAGCCATTTTGTAGGTAACTGTTGTTTGTTTTCTTATCTCGAGATCTGGATGAAATAGGAGTACTACATAACTGTTGTTATTGTTTTATGTAATTATTACAGTAACTCTTTGTTTTGAAGATAACCATTGTTTTCTTTGTGTGTGTGTGTGTGTGTGTGTGTGTACATATGTCTATAAATATAGATATATATAGATATATGCATATGTATATGTATATATCTATATATATGCATATATATACATATATATGCATATATATACATATATATGCATATATATATATATATATATATATATATATATATATATATATATATATATATATAGAGGTATATCAAAATCTGGAAGAAATAAGATTGTTATATATTCAGAAGGTAGGGTTGTAAGATTTTCCAGTGGCACAACTTCCAAGGACATGCAATCTATCGCCAGTGACTTCAATGCGGTCACGCGTACTGAGCTGATACGGAGACTCACTGCAAGAAATCTACC
This sequence comes from Penaeus japonicus, assembly GCF_977035675.1. Taxonomy (NCBI): domain Eukaryota; kingdom Metazoa; phylum Arthropoda; class Malacostraca; order Decapoda; family Penaeidae; genus Penaeus; species Penaeus japonicus. Next base: position 10,083,311 of record NW_028234418.1, read on the forward strand.
CGGCGCTGCATCTTGGTAGTTCTTCAAGACTTCAGGTGTTGTCGGACAATTCTTGTCTGTGATTTTCTTAGCAATGGATCCTGATATAGGCCTACTCTTCTGTTAGATCATATTAGTATGAAATAAGGCGTTCGCGATGATATTAATACTGAACTATAAACTTCCCAATTGAAGCACTCTCCAGGTGTCTAAAAACGACGGTAAATAAGTACATATTTTAAATTTCAATTCATCTAGAGACACTAAATGATAAATCGAAAACCAAGAAAAAAAATGAAACATCTTTTCACATTTTCCGTCTAGACAAAGATCGGAGTTCCGCCCTCGCTCACCCACCTGTCAAAGGAAAGAACCAGCTTCTCGAATTTTGGTAATGGTGATGTCTAGAAATAAATGTCTTTGTTTCCGTCTCGAAGGAATCTTTTTCTTTTTCTTTGTCTGACGTGTGAAGTCAGTTCGTAACCGGATGGTCAGGTTTGTGTCCTCTTCAACCGGTTCATTCAATACGTATGTACGACTTTTCGAAAAGCTGTGTTGTATTAACGGGTTCGTTGAATCGGTGAATCGTTACTTTTTTATGAACCGAACTCGTTTCTCGATCTGGCCGTTTTGTTCTGTCTGTAGAATACTGAATGATTTTGCAATTCATTTCGTTCTTTCTTTGTTTCTTTCTCTCTCTCTTTCTCTATCTCTGTCTCTATCCCTCTCCCTCTCTCTTAGTCTTACTTTTTCTCTTTCTCTCTCTCTCTCTCTCTTTCCCTCTCTCTCTCTCTCTCTCTCTCTCTCTCTCTCTCTCTCTCTCTCTCTCTCTCTCTCTCTCTCTCTCTCTCTCTCTCTCTCTCTCTCTCTCTCTCCTAGCACTCTTTACCCCTGTTCCTCTCACCCTCCTTCCATGTTCCAATCACCTTCTGTCCCCCCTCCCTCCCCACCTACTCCCTCTCCCCTTCTCCATGTTCCATTTACCTTCTATCCACCCCTCCCTCCCTCCGCAGAAACAGAGACCACCGATTCGAGGGAAGAACATAAAAAAGGGTTGAATTCCCTCGAGGGCGTCCATATTTGCAGCATTTACGAGGGTCACGGAGCTCGACCGGTCTGAAGACGGGAAGGGGGGGGTGTGAGAGAGGGGGGGAGAGAAGGGAGAAGTATGGTGAGAGAGAGAGAGGTAGGGAAGGGTTACAAAAACGAGGTAAGGGGAGGAGGAGGGGGGTAGAAGGGGGGAGGTGGAGGGGGAAAGAGGAGGAGGAGGAAGGAGGAGGGAGGAGGGGGAGGGAGGAGGAGGAGGGAGGAGGGGGAATAAGGAAGAGAGAGGAGGAGGACGGAGGAAGGAGGAGGGGGAATAAGGAAGAGAGAGGAGGAGGACGGAGGAGGGGGAAGGAGGAGAAGGAAGCGAGAGAGAGAGAGAGAGAGAGAGAGAGAGAGAGAGAGAGAGAGAGAGAGAGAGAGAGAGAGAAGGTATACAGGAAAAACAAAGAGGATGAGGAAAAATCGTAGGTGAGTATATGTAGGTCGTGCGATTAGCGGATTTTAGGGTGGGGGAGGAGAGGGAGAGGGAGAGGGAGATAATTGATTTTGAAGGAGAGGAGGCAGAGAGTGAGAGGAAGAGAAGTTGAGTACATTTAGAGGCGAAAAGAGAAAAGAGTAATTCTCTTTGTCTATCTCTCTATCTCTCCCTCCCTCTCACTCCCTCTAACTCCCACCATCTCTCTCTCTCTCTCTCTCTCTCTCTCTCTCTCTCTTTCTCTTACTCTCTCTCTCTCTTTTTATTTCTCTTTCTCTCTCTTCCTCTCTCTTTCTCTTTCTGTCTCTCTCTTTTCTCTCTCTCTCTCTCTCTCTCTCTCTTTCTCTCTCTCTCTCTCTTTCTCTCTCTCTCTCTCTCTCTCTCTCTCTCTCTCTCTCTCTCTCTCTATATATATATATATATATATATATATATATATATATATATATATATATCTTCTCTCTCTTCTCTCTCTCTCTCTTTCTCTCTCTCTCTCTCTCTCTCTCTCTCTCTCTCTCTCTCTCTCTCTTTGTATATCGAATAAACCGCAAAATCACCTACGATGAGAAAGACAGACAGACAGACACAGATAAATACAGACAGACACAGAACATCTGATTGAGAGGAAGGGCGCGCGGTTGAGATGGTTCGTTCAACAAGAAATTGTGGTTGGAATGGCTGGCGTTTGGTTACTGGGTCACGCGGAGCTCAATGAGGCTGAGCAGGAGGAAGACTAGGGACATTCAGCAGACAGTCGAGCAGACTCTTAGGGATTTCTGCTTTGTTGGGAAGATATGATTTTTTTTTTTTTTTTTTTTTTTTTGAGGGGGGGGAGGTTAGGGACATCATCTGTTTGTTGGTCTGTTTGTTTCTCTTGAAAGTAGGAGCATCCAGCAGACTTTCAAGATTTCTGGATTATTCACTCCCTAAGTGCTTAGATATTTAGTTTCCGAATTCTTGTTATCACGGATATTATCTTATAGGGACTTGGGAATGATTTCCGTTTTTTTTTCTCTCTCTTTTTTTTCGTAGGGGAATTCCCGGGTCTTGATTCAGACGTAGCCACGCCCTGGTCGGTGAATAACCTATTTAACAGACATCAACGATGTATCATAACTGTATAATCAGCTGTTTTTCTTCTTCTTCGTCATTTTCTTCTTTTTACTACATCATTAACTAAATAAATATCATACTAGCAAACATACAAACCGTGATGAAAAGGCCTATCCACACTTATTAAACCCCAAATTTATAGCCTGCTTTATGTAACTCGGGATTTCAAAATCTGTCTCTTGGAGTTATTTAACATGTGTCCGAATCCATGCGTGAGGAATCCTCCTCTTCAGATCCGAACGTGGCCGGTGTGTCGAGCGCCATCCGTGCCCAGGACCCGTTAGGCAGTAGGGGAGGGGAGGGGGAGGGTGAGAGGGAGAGAGAGAGAGGGGTGAAGAGAGGAAGGGGAGGGCCTGGGAGAGAGAGAGAGATACGAAAGAGGAATGGGAGGGAGGGAGAGGGGCGGAGAGATAGAGAGAGAGAGAGGGAGATAGAGAAGGGGGAGAGAGGGAGTGAAGAGGATAGGGAGCGGAAAGGGGATAGAGAGAGGGAGAAAGAAAAGGGATAAAGTGAGAGAGAGAGAGTAGGAGAGAGGGAGAGATAAGGGAATAGAAAGAGAAGAGAGAAAGGGAAGGAGAAGAAGAACTGGAGAGGGGAAAGGGGAAGGAGAGAGGGAGAGGGAGAGGGAAGGAGAGGGAGAGAGGTCACTTTAACATCCCCCTCTGCACGCGGCCTTTGAATGGGTCAGTGTTAGTGCTCAGTGTATTTACACATATATTTAATGCATTCTCAGTGTACTTAGTATTCTTGGTATAGTTAACGCCACTGCTGGTTCTCGGTATATATTTGACGTTAGTGCTTGATGTTCCCTGCACTTCCTGACACTGTCAACGTTCAGTGTATTTGTCAGTGTTTATACTTAGATTGTCATCCAGTGTGATGACTATCAGAAGTGACGCACACGCCTTGAAACATGCGTTAGTCGTCCGAACAAAGAGATAAAGAAAATAGATATTCCCTCAGCTGTAGGACAGCAAGGAACCTCCGGATCTGTGACCTCGATTCCCGAGTGGAGTAGGTCCTGTGCAACCTCCCTCCCATCCCCCTCTCCCACCACCCCCACCTCGACAACTGCCCCTCTTTGTCCAGAATGCCAAAGGTCTGGAATGCAAGTTGTGCAATGCAGCTGGATGTCAGGAGGCAAATGCGCATCCTGTTGTTGTTTTGTTTTTGCTTTCGGATGCGCTTAGGGTGACTGAGACACGCAACTTGCTTGCACGCACCTGAGAAGAAAAAAAAAAAAAAAAAAAAGAGAAAAAGAAAAAAAGAGACACACAAAAAAACAAAAAAACATAAAAAAAAAACAAAAAAAAAAAAAAAAAAAAAAAAGCGACAAACGAAAAACCCCCCCCCCCCCACCCCTTCCCCCCCCCCCCACCCCCCACAAAACCCCCCTGTTTTTTTTTGATGTTTTTTTTATAATTGATGTGTTAAAGAGGTAGAGAAACTTACCTTGGCAGGGCTCTCCGACCTCCCTGCCAGACCGAACAGCACAAACAGACAGCCCAGCGCCCTGAGAGAGCAATAGACAACTTCCCTTATTAAGTACAAAGCGGACGTGTCAGATTGCGACCTTTATGCAACCTTTAAGAGAAGGCTTGGGGTGAGGGGGTGGGGGTGCCTCCATACTAGAGAGAGTCGGGAGGGCGGGGGGAGGGGGGAGGGGGATATGTGACGTCAGTGTCACCTACAGCAATGGGGCAGCTGTACCAATATGCCCTTGCACGTAATCTCTGGATGTTTTATTGTGTGATATTAGGGTAGCGTGTGGGGGTGCATGTGCAACTCAACTGGCATGTTATTTTGTTTTACACAGCGAACAGCGGTATACTTAACTCTTTCTTTTTGGGGTTCTGTCTTTCTGGTATGAGTGGTGTTTGTTGTGGTGTGTTTGAAGTGTGGTGTTTGGTGTGTGAATGCTTGTATGTGAATATTATGTCTGTTTATGGTCTTACAACGGAACACAGTGATATTTTGACCATGAACTGTGCGTCTTCTGCTAAACCCTTCTGCAGTCTTCCAGTAGTACCCCTGTCTATCTCTCGCTACTGCTGTTCCTTCCTACTTTTAATTTTCTATAGTCGTTTTTTTTTTTTTTCTCTCTTTCTCTCTCTATTAATCTGTCGAGTTTCTTCAGTGTCTCTTCTTGCTGTTGTTCTGGTCTCTATAATTATGTTTTTTATCTTCCTTTCTTTCTTTTAATATTTCTCTTCTTTACAGTCTTTCTCTCTTTCTGCGTTTCAGTTTTCTTTCTTTTTTCCTACTTTATGTAAAACTTCTATCCTTCTTTCTTTCAATTCTATACCATTCCTCTGCCTTTCCATATTTCTATTTTATATGATCTTTCTTTCCTTGTATGGTATATTCTAAAATCATTTGTTTTTTTCTGTGTCTCTCCTCCTCCTCCTGCTTCCCCTCCTCCTTCCCCTCCTCCTTCCCCTCCTCCTTTCTCCTCCCCCTCCCTTTCTCTTTTCCACTCTTCCTCCCTCCCCCTCTCCCTTCCCTTTCCCCTCTTCCTCCTCATCTTCCTCCTTCTTCTCCTCCTATTGTTCCTCCTTTCTCTTCCTCCTCCTCCTCCTCCTCCTCCCACCCCATCCTTTCATCTCCTACTCCTCTTACTCTTTCTCTTTTCTCTCTTTTCTCTTTCCCCTCCTCCTCCTCCTCCTCTTCCTCCTCCCACCCTATCCCTTCCTCTCCTACTCCTCTTACTCCTCCTCTTTTCCCTCTTTTCTCTTTCCCATCTTCTTCCTCCTCCTCCTGCTCTTATCTTCCCCTCCCATTCCCTCCTCTTTTTTCCCTCTTTTCCCTTCTCTTTCCACCTTATTCTACTCCTCCTCCTCCTACTCTTCCGTCCTCTCCAAACCTACAATTCTCTCCTTCTACCTCTTAACGGTCCTCCTAGTTTTTCCCTCTTGTTCCCCTCCAACCCCCCCCCCACACACAAAAAAAACATGCAACAAGCTACGATATTTATTGTTGTGTCAGCGCGAAGACAAATAAGACGCGAGAATCCACGGAGGCGAAACTCACACCACACGCGGTCATGCGACGTCTTTGGGGTTGCCTGACCATAGATCATGCGTTCATGCGTAGTGAGACAGTCGATCAAGCCTGTGGGAGGCGGTAGTTGATTATAAGGTTAGGTTGACTAGAGATTCTTCAAATGCTTGTTTTTAGCTGTTTGTCTGCCGGTGCGTGTGTTCTTGTGTGTGCGTGTGCTCTTACGTATTTCCATATGTATAAGTACATGCATATAATGCATATATTTATCTGTCTGTTATCTGTTTCTTTTGCTCTTTAGATAGATAGATAGAGAGAGAGAGAGAGA
>NW_028234418.1:10104252-10106752 GCF_977035675.1 Penaeus japonicus
GTCAAGAAAATGGGTATGATGTTAATTCTAGCCAGAAAGGAGTAGGGAAAACGAGTTGGCTGGGTACTGATATGGTATGCTGTTTAAGCACGCACCTGGTGTTGCTTAGCGCGGACCGTGCTGCATGGTGACGTAACTGTCGTTCGTGTGTCGTTGTGTGACGTGGAGTGAAGGAGGGGGGGGGGTGCTTTATCGAGAGCTTCGTCCAAGGCAAGGGTCGGGCCAAGGCAAGTGAGGGATAAGCAGTGTTTTCTGTATGGGGAGAGAGGTTAGTGGAAGCGCGGACTCTTGAATTAGCTGTGCGGCAGACAAGAACTTATTTTAGGTATGTTTTTTTTTTTTCTCTCTCTCTCTTAAATGGCGTTCGGTAAGTGTCGATTCGTTGGTGAGTCAGTCGTTAATATGCATATATATATGTATATATACATATATATAGATATATAGATATATACCCGATATAACTAACCTATCAGCTGTAAGTGGTTAGATTACTGCAATCGGAACACTGAATGGTAAGTGGTAGATAGAAACCCTTCGATAACTTAGAGATGATATAGTGTACGTCCGTCGTGAGTGGAGGAGGAGAAACGATACTGACATAAGTCTCGTATCTGAGTCTGCAATTATGCTGACATACTGTCTGATTATCCGCTGATTCACGTGCATGGTCTGAGGCTCCCCCGCCAGTGGCTGAGTTGAAGCTCCTCGCGCACAGCTGACGGTTTCCGACGAAGGCTCTTGTCCCAAATGTAAATATAAATATCTTGTGTTTATTATGATTCGGTTTGTTATGGTGTGATCGTGTGCGTGCGTGTGTGTGTGTGTGTGTGTGTGTGCGTGTGTGTGTGTGTGTGTGTGTGTGTGTGTGTGTGTGTGTGTGTGTGTGTGTGTGTGTGTGAAAGCTTGTGTTAAAGTGTACGTTTACATGGCAAGCCGTGAAAAATCTCACTTTCAAAGATACATCAGCACATGTCATAGAAACACGTCTTAACTGACGATACTATATAACAACAAATAAATTGCCATCATCTAAAACGATCTGTCTCGGCAGTTCTAAATAGCCGAAACTACCCACTGAAGGAGAAAAGGGGCCTCTGTTTTGCTTACAGTTCCCGTTACGTGAATACGAAAAGTGCATTTAAGTGAAGATGAACATTAAGAGTCTCTATTTCCATCTACCTATCTATCGATCTATCTATCTACATATCTCTTGTATTAGATGCCATGAGAAACCAGCCTGGTGAGGTCCCTGTCAGACGAGGAAGTTTTTGAAATGTCGGAAAGTAAAATTCGGGATTATTAGAACTGTAGGATATTATTCGCTGTGTTATTATCATGTTGCTATTGTTATGGCTGTTGTTTTCATTGTTATTATTATTGTTTTTCTTTTATTATTGTTATTATCATTATTATCATTATTATTATTGCAATTTTATAATTGTTTTTATTATTATGATTATTACTAATGCATTTATTGTTATTATTATTATTATTATTATTATTGGTTATAATCACTTATTGATGATACTGTTATTATTATCATTATCATTATATTTTGTAGTAGTAGTAGTATTGTTATGATTTATTCATATCATTATCATGATTATCATCACCATCATCATAATCATCAATATTATTAATAGTAGTTGTAGTATTGTTACTAATGTCATTATCATCATTCACATTAATATCATGACTCCCACCATCATCATCATAATCATCATTACCACCATAATCATTATCATAATTAGCATCAACACTCATCACCATCATCACCACAATCATCATTACCACCATAGTCATTAGCATAACTAGCCTCATCAAGCCATCACCATCATCATCCTTATCCTTATTTCCACCATCATTATCACAGTTATCACTCTAATTCCTTTTTATCCCCCCACAGTGCGGGAGAACACAGTTTGCACTATGTCCCCCTTCTTATGTTTAAGCCTTTCCCTCCTCGTGGCTGCCGTTTTTGGTTAGTATGGGTCTCTTTTTTTTGTTATTTTGTGATATATGGAGGTTATTGCTGTGATTGTTGGGATGGGAATGTCATGGGTTTTGGTATTTTTATTCAGTTAGTTTTTTAATATTTTTTTATTTATATAGTTGTTTGTCATTGTTACTGTTTCGTGTGTGTGTGTGTGTGTGATTTGTGGGGAAATTCTACGGGGGTGAATACCCGTGTTTTAATTTGGATCTCCCCCTCCCCACTCCCTTATACATTTAAAAGCACTTTCTTCTTAAGTCTTAAAATCTTCACAAACCCAAACCACTTTTCCTTTAAATCTACGCACACACACAAAAGAAGAAGAAAAAAATAACTTTTATCTTGAATCCTGTGGTTAGCGCGCCGGCCTTACATCCCCGTGCTTGGCAGATCGAGCCCTGTCCAAGCTCGTGAGTTTCCATTGTCGTCAGGCGGTCACTGCCATGGTTGGGTCTCGCCTCAGTGCACATAAGCCCGACGAAGCATTTTCTCCGCAAATCTGGCTTA
>NW_028234418.1:10126752-10129252 GCF_977035675.1 Penaeus japonicus
CGAGTCTCCTTGATGGACAGCGGGAACCAGAAACAGTTGTCGAAGACATTTTCATCCGCAAGTTTATGACTGGGACGTGGCATAATTTATTTGTATCCGAGGTAAGAGACAGCATGATTTATTGACGTTTGATTTGTTAATGTAAAAAAAATGAAAGAAAGATTGTGTCATGTGAGATAATTGAGAGAAATAATTTTAGATAAAACTGTACAGAATATACCTTGTATAACTTTCATGATTATTTATTTTCATTAGCTGTTTATAAAATATTATTATTTTCTTTATTCAGGTGATCGTCAAAAGGCAGCACAACATGATACGCATTGCTGGTGTCGTCCAACAGAAAATTGCTGCACGGAAGATGTATTTCCTAATCGGATACTGTGAAGAATTGTTGTCATATTGGCTGAAGTGTCCTGTGAAATTGGAGATCCAAACAGTTTCAGACAAAAAGGATGTTATTTATAAATATATATAACTGTCTTATCTGTTTTTCAAAGCATGGTTGTACATAAATGAGTAATTTCAATATAAAATATTATCTAAAAAGTCCAGTCTTTCTTTCTGTTATTAACCTAAAACCTTCATATTGCAAAACAATATGCATTATACATTTTTATACAACATAGTGATGCATACATAGAAATAGTTATGTAAACACACAGATATATTTATATTTTCTAGTGCATCCAGATACTACTGACTATGTCATGAAAACAAAATGTATCTTCAAATACATGCCATATGTAATAATTTGGCAATAACATGTAAAGATTTATTTCTGTCAAATCTCTGTTCAGTGCTCTCTTGAACACATTGCCTCATCTTCTTCTCATTTTTTTTTCTTATTTTTTATACTGAGTGATAATACTGTTACTCAGAACATAATAAGAATGATATAAGTATACCAATTTGCAGCTGGAAATGGAAACAATTGTATGTTCACCATATAGTTTCTCACTGTATTACATGTCCCTTTATCTCTCCTTCTCTACCATATAAGCCCAGTGGCACATCTGCTCCGCATACCTAACTTATCCTTATCCTTATCTCTCTCTCTCTCTCTGTCTCTTTCTTTTCTCTCTCTCTTTCTTTTTTTCTCTCTTTCTTTTCTCTCTCTCTCTTTCTTTTTTCTTTCTCTCTTTATTTTCTTTGTCTCTCTCTTTCTTCTCTCTCTCTCTCTCTCTCTCTCTCTCTCTCTCTCTCTCTCTCTCTCTCTCTCTCTCTTTGTTTTCTCTTTCTCTCTCTTTGTTTTCTCTCTCTCTCTCTCTCTCTCTCTTTGTTTTCTCTTTCTCTCTCTTTGTTTTCTCTCTCTCTCTCTCTCTCTCTCTCTCTCTCTCTCTCTCTCTCTCTCTCTCTCTCTCTCTCTTTATATATATATATCTATATATATATATATATATATATATATATATATATATATATATATATATCTTTTCTCTTTCTTTCTTTTCTCTTTCTCTCTCTTTCTTTTCTCTTTCTCTCTTTCTTTCTCTCTCTCTCTCTCTCTCTCTCCTCTCTCTCTCTCTCTCTCTCTCTCTCTCTCTCTCTCTCTCTCTCTCTCTCTCTCTCTCTCTCTCTCTCTCTCTCTCTCTCTCTCTCTCTCTCTCTCTCTCTCTCTCTCTCTCTCTCTCTCTCTCTCTCTCTCTCTCTCTCTCTCTCTCTCTCTTTCTCTCTTTCTTTTTCTCTTTCTCTCTCTCTCACCACTATCCAAGATAGTGGTGAGGATGTCCCAAGCAAAGGCAGATATTAATATATGCCCAGGCAAAGCCCCTCAACCCGCCATCTACCCACTCAAAGATTAGCTTCCTTGGAACCTCTTAACAGTTATCTTCAATATTAAGACTTTATTAAGGTGATTCTTCCAGTAGGTCAGCCAAATCTATGATAGTTAGATTGATTAGGTCTTGCAACCCCTGGCCGGTCGTCTATGCTAGGAAAGTTGCAGAGATGCTTTTAATCTCACTAGGTTTTTACTATGAAAGTTTATTTACTTAGTAATTTATTTCTTATTTTGTGTTTGTCAATGCAGACTCTAATTATATTGTCTATGCAAGTCTAAGTCTAATTAAGATGCTCACAATAGAAAAATAAAATATGTATCTACGATGAGAAATAAAAATAAATGGAAAAAAATATCAAATGAGAACAAATACCATTAGCACAAAAACGTTCTAAATTATTAATATAAATACATTAAACATTAATACTATTGTCCAGTGAGAATAATCTAATGCATTTCTAACTCTACTGTACTTTGTAGTTATAAAGGTCTGTGGTTTTTTTCAGCCCTGTCATCCGTGTTGTGTTGGAGTATGAAGAAATGATAAGTGATAATTTAGCTGGGATTATAACAGCAAGGAAAAGAAAGATACACGCTAAACTCTAGCTGTACATGGGGGGTTCTATGTAGAACTTAGCTGTATATTGTAGGGAACGTTGATATACATAATATGACTCAACTGTAATTTTATTAATCCACTACTTATTTTAGTGACCT
>NW_028234418.1:10136752-10144252 GCF_977035675.1 Penaeus japonicus
CCAACCTCATAAGAACCTCATCCCAGCACTAGCTTACCTGTGGGATGAAGATCGAGCGCAACACGGACATCTGCTGGGCACGGTCTGGCTCTTGGTTGTCGAGTCTCATCTCCCTGCTGCTGCTGGTATCCTTGACGGTGGAGGTGTCGCCCTCCTGGTCATCCAGGCCTGAGTCGACCAGCCACCCGCCCTCAGGGAAGAGAAGCACGTTGTACAGGCGGTCACACGCCGTCTGGAAAAGGAATTTCACATTGTGTCAGTGAATGGGGTATGTTGGCTTATGTTACATGATAACCAAAAATTCTAATTGCTCTTATGCCTACATATGGATGTGAGGCATAACATGAATATTTGCACAGATCATTCAAAGCCGAGTTAATTTCATGTCACAAACTGAATATGATGATCAATACTCTGAAACCATAAAATAATAATAATCAAGGTATACATCATCAGGGTGCTGTAATTTGTGAAATTTATCTTTCCTACAAATACGTCAATTTTTTTTTTTTTTCTTAATGCGTGTATCTACAAGACAGTATTAATTTCCCTTGCAAATTTAATGTAAAACACTAGCTTCCAGGATTGACATACATTTCTGACAAATATTAACCCATTTTGCTTTATATTACAGCCATAATAGTAATTATGATAGCAATTGTCATCATGACAAACATGACGCACGAGTTTTTGACCTGATGGTGGGCATCATGATGTACATGACGTTGGGGGATTTTGGATCAATGTTTTTTTTATTGTACTATGAATAATGAGTGAGTGATGATGACAATTGCTATCATAATTACTATAATGGCTGTAATATTAAGCAAAATGGTTTCACCTAAAACCCAAAACCTAGATGGCACCATTTTCTAATAGCACCAGCAAGAGAGAGAGTCTTGAAAGGCACCCATCCACAGTCTCTAGTATGCATTGTCTTTAGAGAACGATGGCACATACAGGTTCCCGACCTCTTGCTTTAAACTACCAGTGATGAAGGAGGTGCAGGCATAATGAGGAAAAGAGGAAGGTATCTCAAACCATGCCCAGTGTCTACAATCTGCCCCTGTGCTAGCTGGGATTCCTTGTACTGTGTTTCCTTCCTCTTCATGGTATCTTAATTGTGGATGGCTATATTTTTCGTATTCATTTACAACAGTACATGGATGGACACATACACACACACACAAATTGTCCTCCCATAAAACAGCAATAGTTCTATCACACAGAGTATGAAAAAATAATGAGCTGATATGGACCCTTTACTACAATTTTAGTCAACTGCAGTAATGATAGAGTATGTCATATGACACATATGTCTCTCAATACAATAACACAAAAATAATTAAAAACACAAAAAAGGCTGTACTTTTACAATGAGTGAATGAAAGAGCATGGGAAAAGTCAAGGAATGTTACACGAAGCTGCCTCGCTCTGAAAATCAAACTGGGCAAGTACATCTATGCCCACCTGCAATAGGTTAACAAGTGTCCACACAATATACACACTTCTAATAGCATTAAATAAAATAGGAATAATTCATATTTTAGATTACATTGCTAAAACCCAACAGAAAAGGTTTCATTTACCACTTACCTATTTAACCTCATAGCAAGGGTTTTTATATCCTTTCATTATGCTGATCTAACCTGTCCAACCAATCCACATGGCACACAGACATACACGTGAATCCCCATCACCTCCACAAGACAGAGAGGAACATCCTACCTTTGTGATGAGGGAGAGTGTGTGTTTCCATCGGTCCAACTCTCCTTTGTGCTGCTGTTCTGCCTGCTCGTAAGCCACCTGTTGGGAGAAGTTGGAGCCCGCAGCTGGCTTCTTTGGTGGCTGGGGCCTCTTCTGGTGGTAGTGGTCAAACCAGTCGGTGAAGGAGTCCTGGGCATCCTGTGGTTCCGGGGGGGAAGGAAAATGTTAAAAATTGGATTAAGATTCTTTGTAAATAGAAACTGTTTATTTATATGGAAATTTTGTAAAAATATTCATTTAATTTCTAGATAGTGTAAGAAAGAAAAAATATAGGGAAAAATCACATCTTTAATTATGATAGTAATATCACCCCCTCAAAAACTATTTAGAATCAGGCCAACCATACAATTGGTAAAGGTGAGCGTCTATCCTCAGCCAGAGTTCCCTATTTCCTAAGTTACTTCACACACACACACACACACACACACACACACACACACACACACACACACACACACACACACACACACACACACACACACACACACACACACACACACACACACACACACACACACACACACACACACACACACACACACACACACACACACACACACACACACACACACACACACACACACACACACACACACAGAGTTTCCTGGAACTATTGTATAGATTCATAACAAGAAACCAGGGCAGGTAGTTATCAAGTATGAAGATTAAGCGGAGCTTCCAAGTATCAATTACATAGACGCACTGCTTGCATCCACCAAACCACAGCCATCAACATTCATTTAACCACATACTATGTCGACTAAGATAAAAATATACATTTTATATATATCATTGTCAATTATTTTACAAGGCAACATATTTTCTTAAAATTTGGATTCACTGAAGCTATTTCTGCCTGTGGGTATTGTGCAGGTACCTCTAGCCCATCAGTCAAAATAACAATTTTAACAATAATGCTATCAATACTCATTCAAACCTGATTTTTCTTTTAATCCTCCATCCACCCTTCTGATTGCCACACTAATCCACAGACAGAGGAAGAAGAGGAGGAGGAATAGAAGAAGGAGATAGAAGAAGAAGAGGGAGAAGGAGGAGAAAGAGGAGGAGGAAGAGAAGGAGGAGAAAGAGGAGGAGAAGGAGGAGAAAGAGAAGAAACTGGAGGAGGAGGAGGAGGAGGAGGAGGAGGAGGAGGAGAAAGAGAAGAAACTGGAGGAGGAGGAGGAGGAGGAGGAGGAGAAAGAGAAGAAACTGGTGGTGGAGGAGGAGGAGGAGGAGGAGAAAGAGAAGAAACTGGTGGTGGAGGAGGAGGAGGAGGAGGAGAAAGAGAAGAAACTGGTGGTGGAGGAGGAGGAGGAGGAGGAGAAAGAGAAGAAACTGGTGGTGGAGGAGGAGGAGGAGGAGGAGAAAGAGAAGAAACTGGTGGAGGAGGAGGAGGAGGAGAAGAAAGAGAAGAAACTGGTGGAGGAGGAGGAGGAGGAGGAGGAGAAAGAGAAGAAACTGGTGGAGGAGGAGGAGGAGGAGGAGAAAGAGAAGAAACTGGTGGAGGAGGAGGAGGAGGAGGAGGAGAAAGAGAAGAAACTGGTGGAGGAGGAGGAGGAGGAGGAGGAGAAAGAGAAGAAGGAGGAGGAGGAGGAGGAGGAGGAGAAAGAGAAGAAACTGGTGGAGGAGGAGGAGGAGGAGGAGGAGAAAGAGAAGAAACTGGTGGAGGAGGAGGAGGAGGAGGAGGAGAAAGAGAAGAAACTGGTGGAGGAGGAGGAGGAGGAGGAGGAGAAAGAGAAGAAACTGGTGGAGGAGGAGGAGGAGGAGGAGGAGAAAGAGAAGAAACTGGTGGAGGAGGAGGAGGAGGAGGAGGAGAAAGAGAAGAAACTGGTGGAGGAGGAGGAGGAGGAGGAGGAGAAAGAGAAGAAACTGGTGGAGGAGGAGGAGGAGGAGGAGAAAGAGAAGAAACTGGAGGAGGAGGAGGAGGAGGAGGAGGAGGAGGAGGAGGAGGAGGAGGAGGAGGAGGAGAAAGAGAAGAAACTGGTGGAGGAGGAGGAGGAGGAGGAGAAAGAGAAGAAACTGGTGGAGGAGGAGGAGGAGGAGGAGAAAGAGAAGAAGGAGGAGGAGGAGGAGGAGGAGGAGAAGCGGGGGGAGGAGGAGGAGGAGGAGGAGAAAGAGAAGAAACTGGTGGAGGAGGAGGAGGAGGAGGAGAAAGAGAAGAAACTGGAGGAGGAGGAGGAGGAGGAGGAGAAAGGGGAGAAACAGGAGGAGGAGGAGGAGGAGAAAGAGAAGAAACTGGTGGAGGAGGAGGAGGAGGAGGAGAAAGAGAAGAAACTGGAGGAGGAGGAGGAGGAGGAGAAAGGGGAGAAACAGGAGGAGGAGGAGGAGGAGAAAGAGGAGAAACAGGAGGAGGAGGAGGAGGAGAAAGAGATGAAACAGGAGAAAGAGGAGAAACAGGAGAAACAGGAGGAGGAGGAGGAGAAACAGAAGAAACAGGAGGAGGAGGAGGAGGAGGAGAAACAGGAGGAGGAGGAGGAGGAGGAGGAGAAACAGAAGGAGGAGGAGGAGGAGGAGGAGGAGAAACAGAAGGAGGAGGAGGAGGAGGAGGAGGAGAAACAGGAGGAAGAGGAGGAGGAGGAGGAGGAGGAGGAGGAGGAGGAGGAGGAGAAGAAGGAGAAAGAGGAGGAAAAGAAGAAGAAGGAGATGATGGCAATGAAGAAGAAAGAAGAATGAAGACTAAGTATAAGAAGGGAAATAAAAAGAACCATTCAGTCCTCCAGCAAACACCCTCCTAGAAGAGCCATAAAACTCCTGTCAACCTACCAGGAACGTCCTGATGCAAAGGTATTCCCTAACGATATTATCAGCATGGGGTGACAGGTCTCTGGATCCTGTTTCCATTTCGTGTTCTTGAATTATGACGTTCACCGAGTCGCTTGGAATCTGCAAGCAAAAGAGAGAGTTTGTATATGGTAAGAGTTATGTTTCACTAATTCTTTGGTGAAAATGGTATACTCTGAGCATGCTAAATATACATGCGACTTCATATCTGTTTTCTTTATCAGTGTGGTTGTTTCATTGTACCAAGTGTCTTTTACTTACTAGAAACATATAAAAAACAATATAACAAAATATGAAATAAAGAAAAACCCATATAAAAGAAAATAATTATTGCTCACATAAAACCGAAAATGAAGAAGAAAAAAACAAAAAAAAACTATATTGTGAGCAATAAAGAAATACAAAGAAAATGCCAACCTAGACTACAAAACGGATAACACAAAAATAAAAAAATATATATTTATAAATTTACCTTTTTGAACAAAATTTTGGCAGTGCCAATTTTCCTAGATATGAGGAGGGTTCGCATTAGGGCATTAGCTTGACGAAGAGCTTCTATTCTCTGCTTGGGATCATACAAGAGCCAGTCAATGGCACTAATCTTTACTCTGTCATCTCCTGTTGTCTCCGAGACAACTTCACTCTCTGGGTCGCGACTGCCTGACAATCTGCAATACAGTATCAATGTAAAAAAAAAAGAAAGAAAAATGCTAATCTGTTATATCAAGATACATTTAAGCACATAAAAACTGTTATACATTTCCCATTTGATAATGCATGAAAATCTCTTTTTATCAAATAACATTATCACAAGCACATTTATCTATCTATCTTGTATAACATCAATTCAAGCATGTTAAAGAAATGTGAAAAAAGTAAAAATACTATTCAATAATCAAATGCACTGTAAGAGCATGACATTATCAATCAATATAACAACAAAGAAAAGAGTCGTCCACCAACACCAACCTGATGTTGGTCACAACAGTTGATGTAATGGCACGGGTGTCAAGGGCAACTGTGGCTGCCAGTTGCAGGGCGTGGCGGCGGTGGTGGTCGTCTGTGATGTTGTGGAGGAAGCGAGCGTACCATTCTACCTGCAACCACACTGGCAGGACAGAGGTGTACCAAGCCAAATGGTCCTAAGCTGGGCAGGGGTTCCGTGGGAAAGGGTTATTAAAGCAAATTTAGATTGGACACAGAAAATTTTATGGGCGATGGGGAAGTGGGGCTAGCTGCTCTGTAGTGTTGTGTGAGTGTGTGTGTGTGTGTGGGTTATGTGTTTGTGTGTGTTGGGGTGGGGTTGGGTGTGGGTGTGTGGAGTGTGTGAGTGGGGGTGGCTGTGTTTTGTGGGGTGGTGTGTGAGTGAGTGAGTGAGAGTGTGAGTGTGTGATGTGTGTGGGGTTAGTGTTGGAGGCTTTGGTGGGAGGGAGTGTGTGTGTGTGGGTATGTGTGAGTTGTGGTGAGTGTGAGTGTGTGTGTGTGTTTGTGTGTGTGTGGGTGTGTTGGGGCTGTGTGTAGTGAGTGTGTGGCGGTGGGGGAGTGAGGTGGGTGTGGTGGGTTTGTGTGTGGGGTGGTGTGTGGGTGGGGTTGGGGAGTGTCTGTTTCCACTTTTATTTGTGTGTGTGTGTTGTGTGTGTGAGTTGTGTGTGTGGTTAGTGTGTGTGTTGTGTTGGGGGGGGGGGGTGGGAGTGTGTTTGTGGGTGTGTTATGTGTGTGTCTGTAGTGTGTGTTGTGTGTGTCTGGATGGTGTAAGTGTGTGTATGTGTGTGGGGTGTGTGTATGTGTGGTCGTGTGTGTGTGTGGGTGTGTGTGTGTGTGTTTGTGTTTTCAGTGGTCGTATGGGGTGTGTTTGTGTGGGTGGTGAGTGTGTGTGTGTGTGTTTTGTGGGTTGGTGTGTGTGGGGTGTGATTTTGTGTGTGGTTTTGTGTGTCGAGTGTGTGTGTGTTGGGGAGGGAGGTGTGGGGAGGGGGTGGGTGAGTGTGTGGTGTGGTGTGAGTGTGGGTGTGTGGTGGGTGTTTATCGAGTGTGTTGGGGGTGTGGGGTTTTGTGGGGGGTGTGTGTGGGTGGTGTGTGGGAAGTGTCTTTAGTGTTGTGAGGGTGAGTTGTTGGTGGGTGAGAGAGTGTGTTGTGTGTGTTGTGTATGTGTGTGGGATTGTATGTGTGTGTGAGAGTGGGGGGTGTGTGTGTGTGGGGGTGTGTGTGTGTGTTGTGTGGGGGGTGTGTGTGTGGGGGGTGTGTGTATGGGTGAATTGGGGTTTTGGTATGTGTTTTGTGTATGTGTGGTGTATGTGTGTGTGGTGTATGTGTGTGTGTATGTGTGGTGTGTGGTGTATGGGTGTGTGTGAGTATGTGTGTGGTATGTGTGTGTGTGTATGGGGTGTGTGTGTATGTGTGTGTGTGGTAATGGTGTGGGGTGGGCTGTGTGAGTGTTGTGTGTGTGTGTAAGTGTTTTGTGTTTGTGTGTGGTTGAGTGTGTATGTGTGTGGAACCTTGTATGTGTGTGTGTGTTGTGTGTGTGGTGTGTGTATGGTGTGTGTGTAGAGTGTGTGTGTGCATGTGTGTGGGTGTATGTGTGGTTGTGCTTGTGTGTGTGTGTATGTGTATGTGTAGTGTGTGTGTTTAGTGTGTGTGTATGGTTGTGTGTATGTGGTGTGTGAGTCTGTTTTGGGTTTGTGTGTGTGTGTAAAATGATGTGTGTGTGGTTATGTGTGTGTCATGTTTTGTGTGGGTGTGGTGGTTGGGGTGTGGTTGTTGTGTGTGTGTGTGTAGTGTGTGTGTGTGTATGTGTGTGTGGTGTATGGGGGTGTGGGGTGTGTATTTTGTGTGTGTTTAGTATGTGTGAGTCATGTTGGTTGTTGTCTGTGGGTCTGTGTGTGAGTATGTGTGTGGGGTATGTGTGTGTTGTGTGTAAGTGTTGTGGTCTGAGTGTTGGTGTGTGGGGTATGTGTG
>NW_028234418.1:10156752-10161752 GCF_977035675.1 Penaeus japonicus
CATAAAAAAAAAAAAAAAAAATACTGTTACTAGCAAAGGACATGGATACCCTTCTAGTTACTATCATCATACCCAGAAATAAAAATCTTAAAAGCTCCATACAAGATAGATTTACTAATAATCAAATCAATCAATCAATGAAATTACCTCTCTGATAGTGCGGTTGGTGTCATAGAGACGAGTGACAACTGTCAAATCAGTGGTGGGTTCTTCTCCTGTCATGGGAGAGTCTTTGTCATTCTCCTCCTCTCCCATACGTTCCATGTATAGTGATCCCAGCAGTCGCCAAGTGTTTCTTTCGCTAAGCAGTTGTTGGTACACCTGGAATGTGTTTGAAATAAAAAATATAAATAGGGTTATCCTAAAGCCTGCAGTCCCCTGTCCCCTAACTCTTGTCTCATTTAAAGATTGTCACTTGAGACAACTGGCAGTGTTGTTGCCAGTGAAAGAATTAACATTGATTACCACTAATCCTTTTCCCATAAATTTCCATGCTTAATAACATGATCTGTATCAAAAACTGCTTGTGCATTTTGAGCAAATATTAGATCTTTTTGCAGTAGATACAACTTTTGCTGATGAGACTATAACAAAGCTGATGGGAAAATCAACTCAAAATACTTTCTCTATAGCAATGGCATAAAGAACACCAATTCACATCGAACCTGTTGAGTGCGGGTGAAATTAGCATGGTGTCTGGGTGCTTTACGAAGGAGCTTGGCCAGCACCTCCACCTGCTGCGCACACACACTCTGGTACTGCTCCAGCTCCTGCCAAACCTGTGACTCTGATGGGTTGGCCACCATGATATTTATGAACTCTGAGAATAGAACCTGAAAAGAAAAAGATGGTTAATACATTACTTACCATCATCATAATAGCTAAACATATGAAATTTCTTTGATTTCCAACTTAGCCTTTCAACTCAAACTCATATGCTATACATGCTACTATCACATTTAAAAATTCCAAGGAAAAGAAACTCAAAACTTTAAGATGTCATAATTAGAGAACAATAACAAGGATCTAACAAATAAGTAAATAAACAAAATGCTAATCAGAATAACATGCAAATAAGCAAAATTATAGCTAAAATAATAACTTCGCACTCAAGCAGTACCTGTGTAGCCCGGACGCCAGGATCATCATCAGCAAGGAGAGCAGCGCTTGTGACATCCAAAGTGGCATCGCCCAGCAGAGTAGCATGTATTGGAGGTGCTGTTACATCCTCCATTATCATACTGGGGCTGTCCATCATACTCATGCCTGAGAAAACATGGGAATCATTGAAAATACAGATCATAGTTCTAAATGATTTTTGGTCTCAGTCTCAGTGAGATCTGGTTACTGCAACACTTGGACCAATTCACTGATATCTGGTTATTGCAATACCTGATAAATTCCATGAACTTTAATTAAAGCAATACTAAGCTATTTATGACAAGTAATTAAATCAGGTAATTAGATTAGGTAATTAGATCAAAAGGAGAATTACCAATGTGAGACGCATGGACTGCAGGTGCAGAGAAGGAAGGAGACTGTTCTTCTCCGAGCATGGATATGACATCTAGTCCAACTTTGCTTCCTGAAATTTAAAAATGTCGGTCGGGGTTATTTTTTACCAAAGTAAAATCATTGTTGGGGTTTACATGATTATTCCATTATCCATGTCCTATCAATAAATTGTCAATATTCCTCTATGAGGTGATTATTTACATTTGGTTTTGTTCTAAAGATGGGGACTTTCTTCCAAAATTAAATTAAATTGCATTTTAAAAACTATCTATCATACATATAATCATAAGCTTTGTATTGAAGGTATACCTAAGATATTGTTCCTGCTTCACAAAAAGCAAGCATACATGCAAGGAAAACAAAATCAGCAAAATAAATAAAACCACATTTAAAAATATAAAAGATAATAAAAATAATAAAAGCAAATAACTAAATAAAAGAAAATCACACAACATCACTCTGTGCACAACCTACCTGTTGGGTGGGGTCTTCGGGCGGCTCTTGGAGTCCTCATCACCCCGCCTCCAGGTGAGCCCAAGGCAGCATCAAGCCTGGCTAAAGAATCCTCCAGCAGAGCATTCTGTACCCCAGACATGGTTCTGCTTTATGGAGATGAACCTGTGGATGGACACTTTTCTTATAGTTTCAAGTGCTGAAGAAGTTAACATAATCCCGACGGGCCGGCAATAAGTGGAAACCCCCTATGCCGGGCCTATGCAATATTGCATTGGGAACATCATCACTGTGTGTCGCCCCCGTTTTTTTTAGCATTGAGCTCCACATGGTGAGACGCACCGTCGTCCGAAGTTAATAAAAATCATATGTAGTGTAATGGAATGATGAAAGAGAGAGAGAGAGAGGAGAGAGAGAGAGAGAGAAGAGAGATGAGAGAAGAAGAGAGAAAAGAGAGAGAGAGAGAGAAAGAAAGGCCCAGAGAAGAGAGAGAGAGAAAGAGAGAAAGATAGAGAAAAGAGAAGGAAGAGAAAGAAGAGAGAGAGAAGAGAGAGAAGAGAGAGAGAGAGAGAAAGAGAGAGAGAAGAGAGAGAGGAGAGAGAGGAGAGAGGAGGAGAGAGGAAAGGGAGAGAGATAAAAGAGAAGAGAGAGAGAAGAGAGAGAGAGAGAGAGAGAGAGAAAGAGAGAGAGAGAGAGAGAGAGAGAGAGAGAGAGAGGAGAGAGAGAGAGAGAGGGAGAGAGAGAGAGAGAGAGAGAAAGAGAGAGAGAGAGAGAGAGAGAGAGAGAGAGAGAGAGAGAGAGAGAGAGAGAGAGAGAGAGAGAGAGAGAGAGAGAGAGAGAGAGAGAGAGAGAGAGAGAGAGAGAGAGAGAGGTGGGGGGGTTACAGCAATCCCAACACTTGGCTCTTTGACAAAAATAAGTAAGCCTTTACTGCATACATTTTGTCAGATCTTTTGACTTGTATTTGGATTAATTTGTGTTCATTTGTTTTTTGGCTTAACTTTTGTGTACAGTGAGCCTATCTACTGTTTAAACTATTTTGCCATCCACATTGAGGCATAGCAGTAGATTTACTGAAAATAATACAAACAGTTTTCTAAAACATGTAGCCACATTCAATAAATTACTAAATAGGTAAATTAACTGATACAATGTATGCAGTAGTATTTAATTGCACTTGAAACATGGGATAGTTTTACAAAATACATTTCTAGTTCAAGGATAAGATTCCAGTTTCCTTATATGACAATAAGAATAGTTTAGTTATTAATACAGTCAGCATAAAAGACATGAGACATGAGCCATAATTAAATTCAAGCAGTCATTTTTTTGTATGTCTCTCTAAAAACAGGCAATAAATAAAAACACTGGCAATTCTTACTAAAAGATATGCAGTACCGAGACAAACAAGTCTGTCATTGCTTGATTGCATTTGATGTAGACTCTCCACATATAATTGTTTTAGTCTCTGTGCCTGTTGGCTTCTAAGTGATAGGCCAGCATACCTTCACTGCAAATATTCTAACAAGATTTGGTTTGCATTTCACTAACAATTAAAGCGCTAGTTCATACCACCTTGCCTTAATCCATTCACACCAAGTGACATGCTATCCAGTCATGGGAATTCTATGCTCATCAAGGAATGATGGTCAAGAAGCTGTCAAATTACATGGCAGTGAATACGCACATCCATGGTTTATTAACCATTAGCAACTGGGCTATTTTGACTCTAAATGGTCGAATTACTGGGATATTACTAACGCATAAGGCTAATGCCACTAGTGCGGCCGATTTTCGGTCGCACTAGCCACAGCCGAACGCTGTACGCCTGATCACCCGGCGCGCCAGCCTTGACTAGATATCTCTTCCCCGGTGTCTGACTCTAAAACCACTGGACGTGATATCTTGTCATCTATCGTTAACGGGTTAAAAATGATTCCCAAAAAAAGAGAAATCATGAAAATATTTTAGAAATGTTTAATTTTTTAAAATAAAATAGATGAAATATAAATTTGTGAAGGTAAAGACACTTTCAAATAGAATTAATAGTTCTTGCAATTGCGTAGCAGCACAAACTTAAAAAACTGCAGAATGTAGTTACATGGTCAATATGAGATTGACTGTTAACATCATGAACCACTTGAAATTAATTTATCACTGGCGCATCAAACCCGTTGAATAGTGAAAAATGTCATATAACTTTTGATCAATCAACTACATTACTATTTTCCATGTATCATATGGCTTTTTGAAATTTAACCTATATCATTAGAATTCCTTCAACACTTACCCCACAATTTCCCTCGTATAGTTAAATCCCTCCTTAACAATTGGAGCCAAAAATCCTGTCTCGAGTTGTTTTTTAGGACTAAAACTACTATATCAAGATAGCATAGAGCAAATGCAATCCACTGGTATCAAATCCGTTAGTATCGGCAACACATAGTATCTAGTAAGAATTGCCCAAACATCTGAGAAATTTTACCGAAATATAAACATAAACATTCGACTGTTGGGAATACCCGCTTTATCGGCAGCTTTCAAATCGGGTTTTCTGTTGTAAATACGTAATAAATGTTTATTCTTCGGTGTTTCTCTGAGCCACAAAGTCTATACAATACATATATTAACATCAAAATATCATTAAAGGGTAAAACTCACCCAGAAATTGCAAAGTATTTATGTGTTCTATTCTTTCGGCTTCAAAATCTTCAACACGATGGTTCATGATAACATCAGAGACCGCGAGGTAAAAGTATTTTGGGTATGAATTTAAACAACTTGTGATTATCTTCATAAAATTTTATTTTATACCATATATAAATTTACTCTAGTATTACTGAGATAATTTTATTATGAAATACTATAGTCGAAATATTTTGACATAAAAAGCGACCGCGAACTTAAATACTTTAGTGTATATTTTAAATTACGGTTATATTCCATTTGAGTTTGACTTCCATTTACATTTCTATTCTCTCTATATATTTTCTTTGTTTAATCTGCATAACATATCAAGAGTGCTGTTGATG
>NW_028234418.1:10166752-10169252 GCF_977035675.1 Penaeus japonicus
AGATACATACATGCATACTTTTAGATACATACTTACATACATAATACAAATATATATATATATATATATATATATATATATATATATATATATATATATACATATATATATATATATATATATAGTTAGATAGATACATATAGATAGATAGATATATATATATACATATAAAATACTTTGAAAACTGCATAATAAAATATGGTTGTTGATTCATAAGTTATATGAATAAATACATTATTAAGGTCTTACAATCTTATAAAACCAGTGAACATAAAATGTCAACACATGATGACAGATTCAAAGTAAGATTAAGAGTAATTAATCTTTCGACAAACATATTCGAATTACAGAATTTACCCAATTTACACACACACACACACACACACACACACACACACACACACACACACACACACACACACACACACACACACACACACACACACACACACACACACACACATCATTCATACTATCATAAGACCGTATATAAGTAACAATTTAAAATAACCCGATTCTTTCCATCCCACTAAATTCTCCTTGAACTTTAACATTATGCAAATGAATGTGCGACCTCTATTTAAGTAATGCCGAGGTAAATATTTGTTGCAAGATCTGTGGAAGTTTCTTCAAGTCCATGCAGACAAAGGAGCGGCCAGCAGGAAGGGCTTTTGTCAGTCTGTCAGCCTGATCTCCCAGCGAGCCAATGAAAATGGCATATGTGTGTACAGACGGTTCTGCTGTGAGGGCGTTGGCCAACTCTCGCGGTCGAATGCCATAACGTTCCAAGTTCGCGTCAGAGAGCAAGATTACGAAGCTTTCATCGGTCTCCTCCTTTGCAATCTGCGTGACCGCTTCCCTGGCAGCTTCTAGCGTGTGATCGCCGCTGAGACAGAACTGGGAGTGAGCTTGCATCGTCTTCAACACGTCCAGCCTCTGTTTGTTGTCACGTGGAACGCTGTTTTTATCAACCAAGGGTACTGCAACGTCCTCTCCGGAGTGACCGTAAACCTCATACTGAAATTTGTTTTCAAAGCCTTCGAAGGCTTCCATGACCATAAGCGTTGCTTCGAGCTCGCGTTCTAGACGACCATCATGTCCATTAAAGCGGTACATTGAGCCTGAGACGTCCACAAGCAGTCGAAGTTGTTTGGGGCGGCTCTGAGGAGCTCCGATTTCGGGTTCCTCTTCGCGACGCTGGCGATAGATGTTCCTCTCGCCCGCCAAGCCCTCGATCAGCTTGGTGTCGTCCAGTTCCCCTGAAGTGCGGTGTCGTATCCACTGGCGCTCTTTGCCTCTGGCTTGAAGTGAGCTGATGATTCCACGGAGCGATCGAACCTGAGGTTGCACACCGCCGGCCAACTTTTCATAGAGAGATGCATCATATTCACTCATTTTAATCTCTCGCAGCCGTTCCTTAAACGCTTTCTGGGCCATTTCGTGAGCGGCTCTTCGTACCTCTTCTGGTACAGCGTCCTTCTCAACCTGAGGTACTTGGTAAACATCGTGTCCTGCATCAAGGCGATATGGGCCACCCATGCCTCCAAGGCCAGCTGTGTCACGCCCTCCTGTACCACCTGCCCACTGATTCCCTCCCACGTGCGGTTCATTATCTGGATCTTCCTTCCCGTGTTTGGGCGAGCTCACATCCAGCCCACTTATCCTCTCAACGTCAAGTCGTAGTGGACCACTGTCCTCTCCTATCATCTTCCGCCACTCGGCGAGGGCTCGCTCGAGACCGCTGGTTCCTGTCTGCCAAAGACGCACCACACCAGAGGAATCCACCGACGCGACGCCCTGGCCACTAGTTCGGGCTATGAGGAGAGGAGGACTTCTTGCAGACATGTTCCAGGTCCAGTAAGGAGCTGAGTGAGAAGCACGAGGGACAGGTACGTAACTCAGACTATGGTTGATGACATCCGTCACTTCCAGGAAACAGCCTGCTCCGGCAGGGGATACATCACTGTGAAGTGCATCACCGGGGGCTGAATCTACGATGCGAATAATCTGTCCAACTTCATCTAACACAACCGTTGTACTTGCAGGGTCTACAGTGATGTGAGGCCTTCTCGAAGACTGTTGTTTGCCCTCCCAAACATAGACTTCATTCTCGCTTGCGTCGAGATCAGGGAAACCAACGGCAATGGCAGCCAAGGAATTCACAGGCGCGATCAGACGACTGGGAGCACTAATCTTTTGATCAAGGGCCGTCGACAGAATGAAGTCACTCAGGTTCTGCGGTGCAAGGCGGGAAAGTCTCGACAAGTAGTCGCTTCCTACCGTTTCTTCTAAGTTGGACTGTGTGACTGGGTGAAGGATATGGGGGAAAGTATTTTCTTGGTCACCTTTCAGCAGCCACTTCGAGCCATCGTTGTTGACAGCCAACCACTGATTCCCTCCGCTTAACACGTGGAAAGACGTTAGAGTCAGCGGCAGACTTATAGAGTGCAGAGATTCGTCCAGCAAGTCCAAAAACAGAACGTTGCCGCCGCCCACCTCC
>NW_028234418.1:10189252-10191752 GCF_977035675.1 Penaeus japonicus
AGGAAGGGAGGAAGGAAGGAGGGAAGGAGGGGGGAAAGGGAGGAAGGAAGGAGGGAAGGAGGAGGCAAAGGGAGAAGAGAAGGAAGGAGGGAAGGAGGAGGCAAAGGGAGAAGAGAAGGAAGGAGGGAAGGAGGGAAGGAGGAGGCAAAGGGAGAAGAGAAGGAAGGAGGGAAGGAGGAGGCAAAGGGAGAAGAGAAGGAAGGAGGGAAGGAGGAGGCAAAGGGAGAAGAGAAGGAAGGAGGGAAGGAGGAGGCAAAGGAAGGGAGGAAGGAAGGAGGGAAGGAGGGGATGAAAGGAAGGAAGGAGGGAAGGAGGGGGTGGAAGGAAGGGAGGAAGGAAGGAGGGAAGGAGGGGATGAAAGGGAGGAAGGAAGGAGGGAAGGAGGGGGTGGAAGGAAGGGAGGAAGGAAGGAGGGAAGGAGGGGGTGGAAGGAAGGGAGGAAGGAAGGAGGGAAGGAGGGGATGAAAGGAAGGAAGGAGGGAAGGAGGGGGTGGAAGGAAGGGAGGAAGGAAGGAGGGAAGGAGGGGATGAAAGGGAGGAAGGAAGGAGGGAAGGAGGGGATGAAAGGGAGGAAGGAAGGAGGGAAGGGAGGAAGGAAGGAAGGAAGGAAGGAAGGAAGGAAGGAGGGGATGGAAGGAAGGTGGGAAGGAAGGAAGGAAGGAAGGAAGGAAGGAAGGAAGAAATGAAGGAAGGAGAGGATGGAAGGAAGGAAGGTGGGAAGGAAGGAAGGAAGGAAGGAAGAAATGAAGGAAGGAAGGGATGGAAGGTAGGAAGGTAAGAAGGAAGAGATGGATGGAAGGAACGAAGGAAGGAAGAAATGAATTGATGAAGGCGGGAAGAGGGGAAGAGTGAGAATAAGGGAAGAACAGGGGAAAAGAGAAGGAGAGAAGGAAGGAAGGGAGATGGGAGGGAGGGAAGGAGGGAATGGGGGAATGAGGGAAGTGTAGGGAAACAGAGAGGGAGGAAAGTAAGGAAGGGAGGGAAAATGGAAAGAGGGGGGATAGGAGGGAATAGTCCGTGAAGGAGGTAAGGGAGGAAGGAAGGAAGGTAAAAATGGTTGGAGGAGTGGAGGGAGGGATAGAGGGAGGAGGGCAGGAGAGGGAAGAAGGAGGAAGGGAAAGAAGGGACGGAGGGAGGGAGGGCGTGAGGGAAGGAGGAAAGAAAGGAAAGAGTGAGGGAGGGGAGGAGATAAATGAAAAAGGAAAGGAAGGGAGGGAGGGAGGGAGGGAGGGAAGGAATGAAAGAGATAAGGAAGGACAATAGAAAAAGAAGGAAAACAAACGACCAGAGTTAGCCTCTGACCTTCACTCATTGTTGCAACCTGAATCGGCACGACCTTCGTCCGTTAATCAAATGAATGAAACGTTTGAACTTTTTTTCTTCTTACCATTTTCTCCCACTGCCATGCAACGTCATAAACAAACAGATCTAAATGCAACTTCTTTTCCATCTTGCAATTACCTCTTTAATTGCTCCGGCTTAATTGCAGATTTGGGACTTGGGTGCATCACGTGTGAACAAACACAAGATTAATAGTTTTTTTGTGTTACAATACCGGGGGTTAAGGTTGGGGTTGGGGTTGGGGTTGGGGTGGGGGTGGGAGTGGGGGTCGGGGCAGGAAGGGTTCGGATGCTACAAAGAAATGTAATTGAAGGGCAACATTGGCTTTTTTGTGATAGGTATCCATCTCTCTCTGTCTCTGTCTTTCGCTCTGTCTTCCTCCCCTCTATCTGTCCCTGTCTCTGTGTCTATCTGTCTGTCTCTGATTGTATGAGTGTGAGTGAGTGAGTGAGTGAGTGAGTGAGTGAGTGAGTGAGAGTGAGAGTGAGAGTGAGAGTGAGAGTGAGTGTGAGTGTGTGTTTGTGTGTGTGTGTGCATGCGTGCACGCGTGCATGAGCTAGTACATAAACTCGTGTAAGCGTACAAGTATTCACATGCATCACTGCGTGTGTGCCTCTGCGCGCTTACGTACACGTGTGTGTATATCACATAATCAGACCACAAAGGCCGAGGAACAGACAGTCGGAAGACACCTTCGCACTAGCCCCTCACGCACTCGGATGGGCCCGACGGTCGCCGAGGGAAGACGCTAAACCCAAGTGGGTGCTCACTAAGCTGACTTTACACTTCGTTATGATGACTTCATACGCTGCTCTCGCCTCGCTCGCTCCCCGTCTGGCGTTCCTCGCTCTCCCCGTTTATCTATCTAGTTTCCACATCTCTGTTTATCTCTATTTTCATTCTCCTTATAATCATTAAACTACCTATCTATTTATACCTGCTGAACTATTCATATCAATTTTTCTAGCTCTATCTATTCATCTGTATCTACTTGTTTATGTACATATTTATCTACCTCTCTACCTATGTCTCTCCTCTTGCTTCTTATCTCTTGTTTATCCCTCCCTTTTAGCTATAAAATACTATCTATTTTTCTCTTCTTTCTTACCTTTCGTATCCTCCTCTATCTATGCCATCCTATCCATCACACGCACATGTA
>NW_028234418.1:10224252-10229252 GCF_977035675.1 Penaeus japonicus
GGAGCCGATCGTGTAGCAGATAATCCGGCTATCACGATTACATGTGGCGGGGCGGCGTCACGGCGGTTGTTTGGGTTAGGCTGTTTATCATTTTAGGGGCTCTCTCGCTACTCATGCCGGTGCCTTATGGATTGCTGTTTGGAGAGTCCGATTGGGGATGGGATGGGATGGGATGGGATGGGATGGGATGGGATGGGATGGGATGGGATGGGATGGGATGGGATGGGATGGGATGGGATGGGATGGGATGGGATGGGATGGGATGGGATGGGATGGGATGGGATGGGATGGGATGGGATGGGATGGGATGGGATGGGATGGGATGGGATGGGATGGGATGGGATGGGATGGGATGGGATGGGATGGGATGGGATGGGATGGGATGGGATGGGATGGGATGGGATGGGATGGGATGGGATGGGATGGGATGGGATGGGATGGGATGGGATGGGATGGGATGGGATGGGATGGGATGGGATGGGATGGGATGGGATGGGATGGGATGGGATGGGATGGGATGGGATGGGATGGGATGGGATGGGATGGGATGGGAGGGGAGGGGAGGGGGGGGGAGGGGAGGGGGGAGAGAGAGAGAAAAAGAGAAAGCAAGAGAGAGAGAGAGAAAGAGAAAGAAAGAGAGAGAGGGGGGAGAGAGAGAGAGAGGGAGAGAGGAATATATATATATATATATATTATATATATATATATGTATATATATATATATATGTATATATATATATATATGTATATATATACATATATATGTATGTATATATATATATATATATTATATATATTATATATTATATCATATATATATATATATATATATATATATATATATATAGAGAGAGAGAGAGAGAGAGAGAGAGAGAGAGAGAGAGAGAGAGAGAGAGAGAGAGAGAGAGAGAGAGAGAGAGAGAGAGAAAGGAAGAGAGAGAGAGAGAAAGGAAGAGAGAGAGAGAGAGAGAAAGGAAGAGAGAGAGAGAGAGAGAGAGAGAGAGAGAGAGAGAGAGAGAGAGAGAGAGAGAGAGAGAGAGAGAGAGAGAGAGAGAGAGAGAGAGAGAGAGAGAGAGAGAAGGGGGGGGGGGAGAAAAAGAGAAAGAGACAGATATATAGATAAATATAGAGAGAGAGATTAAGAATACTGAATAAACTAGGTCAAGAAGCTTACACTATACCATGCACTCAAATAACAAGAAGCGTGAAAAAAATGACAGAAAATGACAGAAAAAAAAAAAAATCAAAATAAGGAGTAACGTGGAAATTCTTAGGACGCACAGAAACTAATAGCAATAACAGTAATAATAAAAGCAATAATAATAATGATAATAACAATAACAATAATAAAAGTACTGACGATGATGATGATAATAATAATTATTATAAAATAATGATAATACAAACTTACAAATATTTGGTTAATTTTGTTAGCCAATGAAAGAGACTATTGAGCATCTTATCAAAGCAAAGAACACGTAGGCAGGGGCGTGTGTGTGTGTGTGTGTGTGTGTGTGTGTGTGTGTGTGTGTGTGTGTGTGTGTGTGTGTGTGTGTGTGTGTGTGTGTGTGTGTGTGTGTGTGTGTGTGTGTGTGTGTGTGTGTGTGTGTGTGAGTGTGTGTGTGTTTGTGTGTGTGCGTGCGTGTGCGTGTGTGTCCGTACGTGTGCGTGTGTATGTAAAACATTAGGTCCAGAGACTAAGCATGACTGAGGGCGTGATATATAGAGATACACTAAAAGGAGAGAACGCCATAAAGTCTTCGGGGGTAAAATATGACCCTCCTGAACCTAATCCAGAGATATCCCACCTAAAAAAACACCGTCCTCTTCCATCCAAGGATGTATACATATTTCTGTCTTAAAAGGCTGTAAGACTATATCAATAATCCGCATTCAAATTATATCATCACGATTTTCTTAAATATATCCGTCTTTTCCTACAAATGCTTTCCCCGCCATAGGCCACACACCGCGACAAAAAAAAAAACAGACACCACAAACCCCGAAAACACCACAGTCGCAGTACCCACAAGCCATCTATTTACTCCTCGCAGGGAACAACTCGCACCTCGCTTTGATACCACCTAGTTGCTCTGCTGTCTAATTCCCACGCGATCCCTGACTTACGCCCCCCCCCCTCCCCGCCTTCACGCCATCCCGCAGTTGTACCGAAGGTGAGCGAGGCTGTCACTTCACCCACTTTACCAGGTACCAACTGCTGTCGTGTTACCTACCTGTCTGATTTAGTGCCTGCAGTGCCGAGGTACTGAGTATTATCACCTTTCACCTACTTCGTAAACTAAGAGCTTAATTGGCTGTGTTTTAGAGATATGGGGGTTGCTACATTACTCAGGTTGTGCGAAGCGTATAAATCCTCAAGACATAATTGTTATGGCATCTGGCGGTAATATAATCTGGCTGGCATACTTATTTTATGATTCAAGTATCACCTTAATCGATAGGTGTGGTAGATATAATTAATGACTCAATATAATGTAATTAATAATTATAATTAATATTAACATATAATTAATTGCTATATAAATATAGATATAATATATAATATAATATAATTAATAATTATAATTAATCTGATATAATTAATTGATATATAAATACACGCGCACATATATATATATATATATATATATATATATATATATATATATATATATATATATATATATATATATATATTCTAACAAGCACACACATTACAAACACAAAGAAACACACACACGCATTAATACACACGTGAACGTACATATAGGCCACATTTACGAATAAATTTCACACAAACAGACAAACTGCTACAAGACAAACACGTACAACCACCACCACCTCCTACCCTGCCTCCTCCCTCCGCCTCGTTGCTCACATTACCAGCCACCTAATACCTCCTGACAGATTGGTAATTACCGTAACAAAGGACAGCGGAAGCCAAGCTACAATCTAACCTGATTAAATGATGAGTTATCATACAGTTGTTATGGCGCGGACATTGCTCTTACGTACGAGACCCAGACACGCTAGGCTACGTTTTTGTGTCTGCGTCTGTGTATCTTTTTTAGGCATGCGCGATGGCGAAGACAGACAGACCGACGGGCGGACAATGAGGAAGTCGCGATCTCAGAGCTGATGGTAAATAATGGCTGGTAGTTTGTGCGTGTAAGGGTTTTAAAATAGTCATTTTGTGAACTATTGACATCCACTATTCACTTACTTAAATATAACTGGATCTATGAACTACGAAGAGAGATATCCAGAAGAAGAAAAAATCAGTCACATCTACAACACAATAACAATTTTGTTTCCACTTACTACATAACAACACGCGTCTAGTTTTACAGTCGAAAAATAGACATAGGAAGAAGATACGGGTAAGGCAGGTTATATTACAAAGGAGATGTTCACCTTCAAAGTCGTTTTTTATATGAAGCTAAGCACCAACATAAATAAAAAATACCATAACATCAGAAACGGTCAAAATATTGCGCAGCGACGACATAATAGAAGAAAGTAACAATAAAATAAGAATAAGAATCATCTAGAAACAAATCACAATAATATCGTAAGGGCGGATCGTCACGTTATCAATAATTCTAATTTATCGTGCTGACCAAGATACTAAGATTTACCCCAATCTCCCTAATGTCATTATCGGTCTCGTCATCCGACCAGCAGCCCTGATAATACTTGGCGCAGGCCAGCTTAAACCACGGTTATCTGGAAAGCACATAATGGCGCTTTATCAGAAATGAATGTGTTTTGGGCGCGTTTATTCCCTTGGATGACAGTTTCTCGTGCGAGCTGTCATTAGTCCGGCTGTTGACACGCAGCGACACGTCCTGGCCCATTCTTGTTTGGGTTCTTGGTGTCACATGGGATGGTATTCGACCTACCGTACAAAGAAGGCGATCGTACATATACACTCGCATACACGAACACGCACTTACACACAGACACACATACATACACACACACACACACACACACTTTATCTCATTTGCGAGGATCCTTGACCTACCGTACTTTGGGTACCCATGGACATTTCTCGACCCCCTTGTCTCGTTAGGGATGGTACGATGGTGCCTACCGTACTTCGGATGCATAAAGACACATGCCACTGCCTTTGCCTTAGGGAGGCATCAGTATCCAGTGTACCGTAATTGTATTACATACATATGGACGCAAAAATTGAGACGTAACTCGAGATTTCGTCCATAAACATGTATATAATACGTACATGCAATAAATCAAAGTGCTGAGGCATTTGCGCAGAAAAGGCAAGGGTTAGAATTACGCTGGCTCTGCGGGAGGGAACACGTCCATAAATAATGGTTGCTCTCACCCATAAACTGCGTCCATACATCGAAGCTACAATATTATCCTCTGACCACTAATACTTGCGGAGTAAAGGATGCACTGGGATTAAACACGAATGATAGAAAATCTACGCAAATTTATGCCCCATTCCAGTCTCTAGATCTTACTATGGATGTGCCTTTATCCTAAATTGTTTTGTGCAGTCGTCTTCTATCATAATAATGTATTTGGACTTTTTATTCTGTGAAAACTGTGACGTGGATGTAGGGGGAGGGGAGTCTGAGCTCCTGTCATTTCTATTCTACATTATCAAATGTGGATACACACTGGCTGGTGTAAGACAATTATCAGTTGCATACCACAGGTAATTCCTCAAAAACAAGAAAGAAAGAAAAATCTACATACACCTATGTATGGCCTATATGGCACTGCAGATTAGATTTACAAACTGATCGGGTAATGAACTTTTTCTCAAATGAGCCCCTCATTAAAAAAAAAAAATTACGTCCCCGATGACTACCTTCTGTGTTATCGGTTACAAACATTAGGATCATTTCTCATAGCTATCAAATGGACATACTTTAACACAATAACATACACAACAAAGACACAAAGCACTCACAACAAGGATCCTTAAGCAATATCAACCCATCCTGTCCTACATCCTTTCCTAA
>NW_028234418.1:10236752-10239252 GCF_977035675.1 Penaeus japonicus
CGCTTATTACTTGAGGTACGATACAACAAAACAATGCAATAATCCAATAATTAGACTTTTTCGTGCTTGTCCGTGTGAGTCGGAGGAACCCCTGCGGCTTTCCTGAAGGCACGTTATCCTTCGCTTATACCTTTGGCATCCCTTTGACCGTTCTAGATGCCTAAGCTCTGTTTACCCCCATTTTACCTGTTTTTTTTTCGTGTATGTGTTTTCCAACCTAATTTTCTTCCTCTTTCTCCAGAATTTCTTCTCCCTCACTCTCTCCCCTCCCCCCTAAATCTATTAAACTTCTTCCAATTTCCTTCATTTTCCCTCTAAATTCCTTTTCCCTTAATTATCTTTCTTCATCTGAAATTTCTCTTTTTTCCCTAACCCACCCAATTTCCCCCTCCCGCTCATCTTCTCAATATTCTCCCCCCCCCCAACCCCACCTGACGTTCTTGTTTCTCTATAATTTTCTTCTTTCCCTTCGCTCCCCCTAACATTTCTTCTTTTTCCCCAAATTTCAGATTTTCCAACATTTTCCAACAATATATTTTTTTCTTTTCCACCCCATTTTCTTTTTTTTCTCCCCTAATTTCTTTTGTTTATTCCCCATCCACTTCAAACATACTTTGTGCGATCTGATCCACGCAATGGCCAACGCTTTGGTTAGCTTAAATTATAAACCTTGGAGGAAAAAATCACTTTTTTACTTCCACAATCATGCTTTCTCGGCCAGAAAATAATTCATATCAATTTTGTGTTGCATAGCCTAAAAATAAACAATCATCGACGAGTAGCTATACTAGTAAACATGCTAATATTAATAATAATAATAACTGCAGAAGATATTAATAATCAATAATGGATTTGTGAATATCAACGTTAATAAATGCATTGATATTAATAAATAGTGAAAATTAATATTGATTTCTAACTTACGGGTAATTTGAAGTTGTAAGACGCATGTTAACTTAAAATAACCAATCATTAGTGACGTTTTAATTACCCAAAATAATAACCTTCCCATGAAACCAACAAGCTAATTTGAAATAAAATAGAAAAAAGTAATAGTAAAAATTAATATTGATTTCTAACTTACGGGTAATTTGAATTTGTAAGACGCATGTTAACTTAAAATAACCAATTATTAGTGATATTTTAATTACCCAAAAGAACAACCTTCCCATGAAACCAACAAGCTAATTAAAAAAAAAAAAAAGGAAAAAAAAGAAAAAAAAAGAAAATGCAATGAGACAATCAGGCGATTTTCCCTCCGAATTTCGATGCCATTCCTTTAGGATAAACGTCGGGAGAATTTTTCATGCCATGAAACGCAAGCGATTGTCAAGCGGCAGTAAAGCCATATATATAGCATGCGGTTATCTTCGGGACAGGTAATGCCACACGCAGTATAAGCCACTCGTAAAAGTAGGCAGGAGCATAAACATAATGAGATAAACAGGTTAATAAAGAAGAAACGAGTGGATGAGAGAGGGAGAGGGGGAAGGGAAAGAGGGAGTCAAGGATTGGGAGGAAATAAGGGAGGGAGGGAGAAAGAGGAAGAAAATAATATAAGAAAGGGAGTGAGGGAGGGAGAGGAGAGGAAGAAGGGGGAAAGGAAGAAAGGGAAGGGGAGGAGAAAATAAAGAGGAGAGATGGAGAGGGAGAGGAGGAGGGAGAGAAATAGGAAGAGAGAGAAGGGTCTGAAGGAAAGAGATAGATTGATAGGTAGATAGATAGATAGAAAACAGCAGTTCTCTCAAAGTTCTCGAAGCACATCAACCCGTGTGCCAAAGATCAATAAATTGTATCAGCCATAGCCATTCCGTATGACAATCTATAAGTCTATAATCATAACAGTCCTTCTAATTCTTGCTAATAAAATCATCCAAATCATTACGTATTTGACGCAAGACACACATTTAGAACTTAAAAAAAAAAAAAAAAAAAAAAAAAAAAAAAAAAAAAAAAATATATATATATATATATATATATATATATATATATATATATATATATATATATATATATATATATATATATATACAGGCATATTTCACTGACTGGGCTTTTTATAGTATTCATGTGTCATTGAACTGTAAGCATTGATCAACACAAGTCATACGTCACTTGCTAACAACACTAAGTGCTTCTTTGAAAGAAACATGTGGTTACGCGCACGTAACTTATGTAATAATACACACAGTTGTCCGACTTGTGACGTGGGGGAATATATATATATATATATATATATATATATATATATATATATATATATATATATATATATATATATATATATATATATATAAAGGACAAGAAATCAAAAAATAGTAGAGTTTCCTTATGCTCGACGCTCCGCCATCGCTAAACTTGGGGGCATTTTGGAGAAATTCACGTCCGACTTTGAAACTGAGGAAACCAATGCACACACATGGCCTGCATATATTTTGAAGATCGTTAAGTATGAGCTGTATGATGATACCTATTTCGCAATTTTCTTTACACACACACA
>NW_028234418.1:10244252-10251752 GCF_977035675.1 Penaeus japonicus
AATAAAGACTAACCTACAGCCAACATAGCCTTACCTAAATAGCACATAACCTTGCCTAAATGCAACACAGGCTAACCTACATCCAACAGGGCCTGTTGGATGTAGGTTATAGCCTTATATCATTTTCAAACCTTGTAGTTTTGTGGTGATCCTTTACGTGGAAAAGGCTGCTCTAAGCACCAAATGTAAACATAAAGAAAAATATGCATATAGCCCATATATGGTGCGTCGCTCAGCACCCTACATAAACATAAAAGGCGAGCCACCTATGTGTGGTCCTCAATACCATAAATCAACACGAAGACAAATATTGTATAGGCTGCATTCACCGCATAACAAATAAACAAATAAATGTAGGCCAAAGTGTATGAGAGTCACATTACGATGGTCGTGTCACGCAACATGTTACAAAATCATTAAATAAAAAAACTTGTCTGTTTAACATTAGTACATCACTCAACACCCTACATGAAGTAAAAAGTGTAAGCAGGCCCCATCTAGATATAAGTATTACTGAGCAATCAACATAAACATGAAAACTTCACGTAGGTCGCATATACACGTCACTCAACATGAACCTAAAAAGAAACGCAGGCCACATAAAACACATCGCGCAACACCCTACATAGACTCAATAATATAGGCTATGTAGGCCGTACAAACACAGCATCCACCACACACTGAGAAACAAAGCAGCATACATGTAGGTCACACGCGATCCCTAGCGGCCTCCATAAACACAAAACACAGAGCGCATAGAGGCCACATACACACGCCTCCCAACCACATGCACCGACGTTCAAGAGCTCCCAACATCGATCATCATAGAAAATTAACCTGCCACCGTTAGAACTATTTCTTAGTGACTGTCATGGCATTTTTCTATCTTCTCCGGACAGTCATCCTGTAACGAGACCATCGTCTTTCAGAGATTACAGTCAAGATGAGAACGGGGGCTGAGCGCGCGTGTAAGGGAGGGGAGAAGAAGAGGAAGAGTGGAAGATGAATGGGAGGAGTAAGAGAATGAAAAGCGGAAGAGGAAGAGGAGGAGAAGGAGTAAGAGGAGGTAGAGTAAGAGAAGGAAAAGAGGAAGAGGTAGAAGAAGAAGAGGAGGAGAAAGAGTAAGAGGAGGAGGAGTAAGAGAAGGAAGAGTAGTAAGAGGAGAAGAGGAGAAGGAGGAGGGGGATGAAGATAAGAATAAGGATGAGGAGGTACAGGAAGAGGAGAAAAAAAAATTGCGCGCGCACGCACACAAACACACACACAAAAAAGACGATTTACTATTCCATTCTTAATGTACCCGAGCTTTATGTTATCTTCGTACACGAGTTATTGTCTATATATTTTAGTTTAAGATTAAGATACATTTATCTAATTTCACTTGTTTGGTTTCTGTTCTATTGTTTTTCTGTTGTCCTTTAGCCAAGCCTCGTGTTAATTTCATTCAATTCACTTTATTTCTCAAAGCAATACTTCAATAAGTTCCATGAATATACATGATTGTGCTTCAGGGTACAAGAAAATGATTATTTTATGTTATTAAGAGGTGGAAGTGAGCGCGTTTGTGCATGCAAATGCATTACTAAATTGTACGTGCGTATATGGACATGTGTGTTTGCGTATATCCATGTGCGTGAGTGTAGAAGCGAGCGTACAAGCATGTTGAAATTTTATGCGTGATAATCGTTCTGTAAGAACATGCAAGAAGGTCCAGCCAGATATAAACGAATTATTCCTTGCCACGGGAATCTACCCCTTTCGGTAATCGGATACATGAATAGTTCCTTGGATATTCAAGCGTCACGAGGCTATACGAACTGTACCAAGGGTGCCATTCAACATTTCAATTAGAGACAGGCATCTGCCACGCGCGCATGCATGCATGCACACACACACACAATATATATATATATATATATATATATATATATATATATATATATATATACATATATGTATAGAGAGAGATAAAAGATAGAAGACAGAAAGATAAGATCGACGGATGGATAGATATAGAGCTGTAGACAGATATATATATAAATATATATATATATGTGTGTGTGTGTGTGTGTGTGTATGTGTAAATATATATATATATCTATTCATTAATTTTCGGGGGGAGGGGGGGGGGGGCTACGATCACGATTTACACCGTGAAGAGGGAAATATAGCGATCAAATCATGGAATTCTGAATTTTTTTTATTGTCTCCACCTTTACAAATAATCTGAAAAAGAGGAAAGGAGAGACAACCAGAGAGAGAGAAAGGTAGAAAGAGAAAGAGAGGGAGAGAGAGGGAGGGAAGGAGAAAGGGCGAGAGAGAGAAAAAGAGACAAAAGGAGAGTGAGAAAGAAATATCTCAATCAGAACACGCATACCTTTCCTTTATAACAAGACGTCACCAAGAATTAGGGAACCAATTCCCGACGACCCAATAACAGAGGTGCATAACAGTTGACATGAGTGAAGAAGTGACCACGAAAGAAAGAGGGAATCTCTTAGTGCATTCTTGGGTCTGGTATGCAAAGACGTGTAGATCTACGACCCTTTCTATTATGTCAGTATTGTGACATGACGGGTTCTCGGAGTCAGGTTGCAGTGAGTGAGAGTGAGAGAGAACATAACATAGATAGATAGACAAATTAATAGATAGAGAGAGAGGGGGGGAGGAAGGAAGGAGGGGGAGAGAGCGAAAAAGATAAAGGAAAGGAAAAAGAGCGAGAACTTAGCACAAACACCATAACTAATGACTCTCATTACCACTCGCAACCCGAAACGAAGTCCCGAGGCCGAGGGCGTGATAAGCGAGAGCGTGACCCCTAAGTGACCATCTGACCTATCCTCCCCCGTCACGTGGCCTGACCCGAGACCAGGTCCCGACACGCTACTCTTTCTAGGCTTCATTTCGGGGCCGCTGCTCTGGGCGCATCGCCGTGATTTTCCCAGGAGGGGGGGGGGGATTTATGTCATTAAGGATTTTTTTCCCCTTTTCTAGATTTGAGTCAATAAGTTGGTGAGGCATGAGTTATATGTCTGTATCATGTATATGTTAGAATCAAGTTTCTCCGTCTATCTGATTTCTCTCTCTTAATGTATAAACAAAAATATAATCATAAACATCAATCTATCTACACACACATATATATATGGATTCAAACAAACACTAATAATGTGTGTGAGTGTGTGTGTTTGTTTGTGTGTGTTTGTGTGTGCGTATGTGTATTTGTGCGCGTGTATGTGTTTGTTTATGTGTCTGTGTTTTTTTGTGTATTTGTGTTTGTTTGTGTGTATATGCGTATGTACGTACGTACGTGCGTTAGCATGTTTACACAACTACTACGCTACCCCCAGAACCCACATCCCGCGGGTACCGTAAGCTCCTTGCAATCCCCCCCCCACCCCATGTCAAATCCTTTTCTGTCAGGCTCTCATCGAGATCGTCCGTCGAACAAACGAGTTTTTATGCCGCATCAATGACCTTTGTATGGCGAGCACATATTTTCCTAATACTGTGGAGAGAGGGGGAGGTGGGGGATAGGAGCGTAAGGGGGGTTGAGGATTATCAAACCACCTAATTAATGGATTAATTATAACACCTGTCCCATACAAACACATACATAACTCATAAAAGAAAAAAAGAAAAATCGTCATATCCATACATCTAAAACATATCAACCTCCTTTGATTCGATGGGCCTAATCAAAGTGCAATATAGGCATAGCAATAAAACGTCCCTGTCAGCCTAAAAACCGCTGATAATAAATGAAAACAAAACAGACATCACAGGTAAGTACGAATCGTTATGTATAATAAACCACATGAGGTGTAGCCAAAGTGATGAAACGCATAAATAAATGTTAGTTAAAGTTGGTTAAATGATTAATCAAAATACAGTAAACATCAAACGCCAATGACATACATACCAACCGATATATCTACCAAATACTAACAAACAGAAATACATCTACCAGTAGAACTAGACCAGAAAATCTAAAACATCAACTCATTCACACACAAACAGACAAACACACATACACACAAGCAAACCACCGCTACGCCTCATTACCCACGATAGGCGTAGTCGCAAGGGCGCACAAACAGGTAAAACCAGCATCCGCGGCGACAGGGCGAGAGAGGTCAAAGACTGAGGAAGGAGACCCAAGTCCCGAGAGACGCGAGACCCAAGGAGTACCGTTAGGTCTTCCCTTCTCTCGTTCCCTCTTTTATCTTGTATCATCTACTTCCTTCTATCGCTGTTTTGTATCTACGTTTTAAATTATTTTGCTCCTTCTTCACTCTTTGATCGCGATCGATCTTTTCATTTTTTCCGATTCTTGTTAAGTTGTTCGTTCTTCTTTTCCGTTACTATTTCCGCTCTCTGATCTTCCGTATATTATCTTACGTCTTCCTTTTCTTACGTGGCTCATTTTTTCGGTGGTCCTTCTTCCATTTTCTTTGATGTCTCCTCTCCCTCTATTTACGGCGGTCATATTTCTTCCTTGTTATTGGTTCTTCCTCTCTTCCCTGATGTCTCTTCTTTGTCTCCTCTGCCTCTTCTGTTCCTTCATCCTCCTTTCTGCCTTTTCTTCTTGTTAGCTCTTCCCCTCTTCTCTGCCATTCCCTATTCCAAAACGTTCCGCTGACATCTAAACATTCACAAGAGGTTGTGAAAACGTTCCACTAATAGACTCTCTCGTAAAGTTTTGGAATCGTTCCGGACTTAGACCCTCTTATAGAGTTTTAGTCAA
Source organism: Penaeus japonicus (assembly GCF_977035675.1). NCBI lineage: Eukaryota > Metazoa > Arthropoda > Malacostraca > Decapoda > Penaeidae > Penaeus > Penaeus japonicus. The sequence continues at coordinate 10,249,000 of NW_028234418.1, forward strand.
AACAGTAAAAGTCCTCTTGGAATACTCTCAAAAAGACTTTTTTGGGGGCAGGGGGAGGGAAGGAGGGAGGGAGAGAGAAAGAGAGTGAGTGAAGGGGGGAGGGAGGAAAGGAGAGGAATTGAGAGAGGAGAAAAAAGAGAGAAAAGAGAATGTAAAACAAAGAATAGATCAAAAAGAAAAAGTAAAAACACACAGAATTCCTGTTGGAATCAAACATTCCGAAAGCCGCCTTGCGTTTTCGACATGTCTGCGGCACGTGTTGGCGCACCTTCATGTGAGGGCCAAGCACGGAGAGTCGCGTTTTATGGCTTAGTGTCCGTATTTTGTGTGTGTACGCGCGCGTGTGTATGAACATGTGCATGTATATGGGTGCTTGTTTCTTTGCGTTTGCGCATATACACGCATGCACACACTCTCTCTCTCTCTCTCTCGAACAGACGTCCGAACGGTACACGTGTACTAAAAAAAAAAAAAAAAAAAAAAAAAAGGGGAGAACCCATCACCGCCGGATCTCCACGAACTGCCAAGGAAGAACATCCCCGCAATGCCCAGGGTTCGGTGGCGTAGTTTGGCTTAATTGCTCGCCGGCCGCCTCGCATACCGCCGACCACACACCGCCGCGTCGGATATTTCGCACGCGCTGACGACCAGCTCTTGGAACGCCTTGGAATCCGCACGGCATCGTAAATCACAACTGGTGTCCTCGAGCAAGTGTCTCTCCAAAGTTGAATTATTATTGTCGTTTTAACAGGAATATAGTTATCCATCTATATATACGTAACTAGATATATACACACATGTATATATATTACATATATATATATATATATATACATACACACATATATATACATATATATAGTCATACAGTATACATTTATATATATATATATATATATATACATATACATTTATATATATATACATTTATATATATATACATATATATACACATACATTTATATATATCTATATATATAGGCACATACATATATACACACACACACTATATATATATATATATATATATATATATATATGGATTTTAAACGCTATAGGTTGATTTATCTTCTGACTTTCCCGAATTAGGACCGGGATTCAACAGGGATATGCCTACGTTAATCATCCCTCCACAACAACTGCTCTACTGACTTTTAAATTAACATGTCATTGTTTAACTGTTGTTGCCTACAAAACAAAAAACAACCGAGAGTTAACAAAGGAATTTTCTTCGCATTTGCAAACGAGTCTGTGCCTCAGTGCAACGGGGCTCGAGCCGCGGACTCCGAATGCAAATGATTTGTAGTGTCACCTGTCTTCCCCGATAATGAAGCGTGCCCTTAGCCGTCTCACTCACTGTCTCTCTCTAACAACCCAACACCAGCGACCGAATCCTTAATATCTGTGCGGTTGACTCCAAGTTTTTATTTTTTTATTATTATTTTTTTTATGCCCTAGGTCAGTCACCCCCGATCTTCATTTGTTGACAAGATTCGTCCATCATTGCTATCTAGCATTTGTAGCGCCGCGCCGCCGGTCGGTTAATAATGATGATTCATCCTAAAACACGCTCCGGTGCGCTAAATTCGATTCTTCGATAACTTCCTAGAGCGATGTAACTGTACTTTAGAAGTTGTTTATGAGACCTTAATTAGTGCTGGTGGAACTAATACATATAATACATGACTAATATACATTTGGTAGAGCACCACAAAAAACAACCCTTCTATTGCAGTATGCGTGCATTATCAACGATAACACTGATATGCCTACGTTTGTCAAACTTTCATTCATCACGTTCACTGATAAATGAAATGCTCCCGAGAGAAACAGATGCAAGATTTCCTGTTGTTGCCGTGACGGGTGTACTAGTGATAACCTTTTGGTCACACACACAGTTTTTATATATATATATATATATATATATATATATATATATATATATATATATATATACGTCTATCTATGTATATATGTATATGTATGTGTGTGTATTTATAAATATATACACATATCTATATACATGTATCTATATCTATATATATATACATATATATATATACATATACATACATATATATAAATATACATACATATATATATACATACATATACATACATATGTATATATATACACACATATACATATATACATACACACACATACATATATACATATACATACATATATATACATATATATGTATATATATACACACATATACATATATACATACACACACATATATATAAACATACATATATATACTATATGTATACATATATACATAAATATATATATATACACATAAATATATATATATACATATATATATATTTATGATGCATATATATATATATATATATAAATAAACAAATATATATATGTATATTTATCATATATGTATATGTATATATATATAAATATATGTATATATATAAATATATATAGATATATATATGTGCGTGTGTGTATACATATATGAGTATCCCAGTCCTTTTTATACTTAATATATTTCTCTTTCTTTTTATGCGGTAAATTACAACAATGCTTGGCGCATCTGAATTTCACGAAAATAAAGCCGGACCGTGCCACGTCATGCGCCAGGCACTATTTCATGACAAGGTACTGTGTTCTCTGCATTCCTGTTTCCTTCTCAATCGAGTTGCGCGCCCTCCCAGAAACCGGTGGCGCCACATTTTGGTATGTATCCAGTCATTCAGCCTTCCGCGTGCGTCTTGGTCGAGCAGTA
>NW_028234418.1:10256752-10266752 GCF_977035675.1 Penaeus japonicus
CCCGACAGTGCTTCGCTACTCCCCGATCGCCCGCCCGTATAGTCCGGAGCCCGCTGTTCCTTGCAACCCGCATCGCCGAAGCCATGCTGCAGGTGGGTTCAACTCTCACACGGGGATTTTTTTTCATTTTATTCCTCTCTGATATTTCGTTTGTACATAGATATATAAAGATATATAGATTTAAACAAACATACACACACACACACACACACACACACACACGCACACACAACCCTAAAATGCAAAACACCGACGACGAACCCGTCCTTCAGAACAACAACAAAAGGACACACAAAGGAGATCCTTCCACCTAACCCACGCTTTACCTACCTAACCCACACCTTTCACCTGGCAGAGGTCTATCCTGGTGGTGTGGATGGGCCTCGTCTGCCTATCCATCTCTGTTCCTATAACCGACCATGATATGCAACGCAACGCCCTCTATCCATGTGAGTTGAAGCAATTTAGTTCTGTAACTAATTAGTAATTGAGTAATTTATTATCAAATATATAATAAAACAATTAAATGTAGAACTAAATAATTCTATCTATATTTAAAATTAGGATCAAGTTTATAACGAAACATCTAAAATTAATTTACAATCAAATATCTAACGAGCGTTTTTCAAACCGATTCGCAAAGCTTCAAATCTTTGAGCAAATGTGTGTCTACAGTGTGTACTTTATATATATATATATATATATATATATATATATATATATATATATATATATAGTATCATACATATTTTTTTAATAAATAAAATTGTGATTTTTTAATCGTGCTACAGGAATGAATTTCTGTTTCTAGCGGTGGTTCGTGGATCTGAACTCACCGTTCCACACTCAAAGATGCGCCCTTATAGAAGACAAAATGATGAAAACATACAGTGCACAAGTCTCGGCTATTTTTCTCACCCGAAGAACTGTTCAAATTTTTACCGGTAAAACAAAACCTTCTTTAGTCTTTAGTGTTTGAAGTAAATTGAAGATGATCATTTGCAACAAACTTATTAAACAGATTCTGTAATACAAAACGTTTCTAGTTTTTTATATTACAATTTATCTTTTCAAAAATCAATTTGAATATTGCAAAAAATCTATTTCAATATCATCTTCAGAACATTTCCTGTTTAAAAAAAATTCTATTGCAATTTGGATATTTACGTTCAATTTCAATATCTAGTCTTAAAAGATGCTAGTCTTTCCAGTGCATATTTATTTTTTATTATTATTTTTTTTTTTAAGGTCAGTTTCAATACCATCTCTTATTTCTCTCCAGGTGCGTCGACATTGCTGAAACAGGCATGTACAGCACCGTGTTCTTCGAGTGCGCCGCAGGAACCGTCTTCTCTAAAGAACTCGCGACGTGCGTGCCAGGGATCTGCCTCAACCAAGCACTACCGCAAGGACCCGTGTTGATGAACCCGACCATCTCCAGCCAGAGTTTAGGCTTGGATTCCGGTTCAGCTTCCGAGGGATCTCTACCGCCATCTCCACCACCACCTCCTCCTCCATCAACAACAAATCCACCACCACCAACAACACCAGCACCGCCCGTGACTATTGGCTCAACGGCGATTCAGGTAAGTTTACTATCGAAGCTTATCAATCACTGTTTATAAACGTTCACCAAGTGCTTTAATGACTAAGAAAAAAAGGGGGGGGGGTAGAGATATCTATACAGGTTTCTGTATGTATGTATGTAATTTGTGTGTGTGCGTCGTGTGCGTGTGCGTGTGCGTGTGCGTGTGAGTGTGCGTGTGAGTGCGTGTGAGTGTAAGAGAGAGAGAGAGAGAGAGAGAGAGAGAGAGAGAGAGAGAGAGAGAGAGAGAGAGAGAGAGAGAGAGAGAGAGAGAGAGAGAGAGAGAGAGTGTGTGCGTGTGCGTGTGCGTGTGCGTGTGCGTGTGCGTGTGCGTGTGCGTGTGCGTGTGCGTGTGCGTGTGCGTGTGCGTGCGTGCGTGTGTATGTGTGTGCGTTTCTTTGTGCATGCATATTTCATTTTCACCCTTAGAAAAAAAAAAAACTGTTTCCTACAAGCCACAATGTTCTGCAAATTACCAACTTATCCATCAAGCTTACAAATTACAAAATAAAATTGCAGATACCCGTGGAAGCGTTCCCATTCCCAGCTTGGTTCAACTCGACCCCCTGGTGGTTCAAGACTCCCCCAGCATGGTTCCACCAGCCTCCAGCTTGGTTCAATGCTGACAAAACTCAACAGGTCATAACCGAGGAGATTGTGATTGATGAGAACCTCACTTATCCCAATTCTCAGGCTATAGGCAACAAGTCAAATTTTTCAGTTAATGGTATTGATTCCTCTCTCAGCAAGGATAACAAAACTATCAGGTGGGTGTCGATCAATGGAAAAAATCATTCCAAAGTGATAATGCCCCTCTGAAAATATGGATGTAAAGATATTATTAAGTTATACTGTGACTTCAGAGTTTGCTTTCCGTCTCATTAAGGCCGCGGTTCCCAAATTTTATTCTATTGCATTCCCTTTGAAGCTATGCATCACCAACCCCATTGAAAAATAGACCCTCTAACTTATCTTGACTTCATAACAAAGGCATTATAACTTTATCTCATCTTCAGAACCATTTATATCTAAACTGCCTGTGTGAATTACTACATACAGCATTGCATTGTTAAGATAAATATATAATTCATATTTTATATCTAGATTTTGGATGTATAAAATGAGTCATATAAAGTCATATCTTGCACAACCAAAATTATCCTAAAATAAGATAGATAACTAAAAGTAACTAAAAATTCTGAACAAATCATCTGCATCATTTTGGGAACCTCTGTACTCTGTAGAATTTTTCAAATACAAAAAAACTAATGATGATGAAAATGATGATATTATTATTATAATAATAATAATAATAATAATAATAATAGTAATGATAGCAATAATAATAATGGTAGTAATAATAATAATGATAATAATAATAATAAAAAAATATTAATGATACTAATGAAAAAAACAAAAAACTATTGAACCTGAATAATGAGGACTTCATTTTTAGAAATTAACACTTTTTTTCCTTCAACATTTCAGGATCTACATTCCAATAAGGATTGTACAGCAGTGACAACAAAGGATGGTAGTGGCATTTCAATGTAAAATGTTTTGATTTTGAGTAAATCGAAAAACTGAAGTTCCTTCAATATAGTTTGTAAGTTATTACATTTATGATCAATGTTGTTTCTTTAGAGAATGTGATCCAAGGATATAAATAAATAAATTAATTAATGATCATAACTGTTACGGGAGTATTTTTTGCTATAAGGTAAATAAATAAACAAACAAACACCAATACTGTGTAAAAAGGTCCACACTTCCACTTTGGCACTAAACAGTAGAGGGAAAAATAAGGTTGTTCAACACTTCCATAAGAAATAGACTAATGCAATGGAATAGTGAGGGACAGGACTGGCTTGAAAATCCAATTACCAAGCTTTCTAGAGAAAGGTTTATATAGGACAGGACATTTCCAGCCACCTTGATATTGTTAATTTTGAAAAACGTCACTTTCATGATAATTCTGGCACCTGCACCTAGAACATTATTATTAGAGATATTATACTGAAAAAATCCCATAAAAAAAGACACAGACACACACACACACACACACAAACACACACACACACACACACACACACACACACACACACACACACACACACACACACACACACACACACACACACACATGTATATCTGGGGACCAGAAGGGTTTCCAAGTGAGTAAGCTTAATTCCAGCTCATTGTCCAACGTTAGGAAAGGCACTGACTTGTGGTAATGCTGTCTCACTGTCAAATCCAGAATCCCATCGAAGAAGACACCACCATATCTCATACAAGAGAGTGTGATGTAAAACAGGATCCTATACATAAAAGCAAGACTTTTACATACCTTAAATGGCAAACTTGAGATGTCTCTGGCCTGAAACCGAGACCTGAGCGGCGGGTCGAGGGGATGGCCCTGATAGGGTGGCGATGGCAAGCCCAGGGCGATGACCCGGAAATCTTCGTTCACTCTCACCAAATTCATTTTCAGTAATTCTTCTTCACTGTACTCCTGTTGGAATGTGACACACAAGCACTTAAAATCACAGAGAAAAAAGCCATAAAAATGATCTATGACATTATTATATTACCACCACCAAAAAAACCCTGAAAACAAGAAATAACCATTTAAATTTTGCTGATAAAAAATATGAACAAATAAATATATAACCAGCTTCTTAAAGCAATCATCTGATCCTCTCTTAAATTTACCCAAAACAGATGTGAAGTACTGATAAATTATCTAGCAAGTGGTAACTTCTAAATCACTGTATTGTACTCATAAATTCAGCTAAGTCACTCAATATTTTCCCCAAGGACTGCTATATGTCTTGTCAATTTTATAAAGTTCTACACAATGCAACCTATAGGTGGTCTGCTTATGAAGCAAAATAATGCTCAGGACATTTAAGATATTACTAATTCCAGAGAAACACCTGTACCTCTACAGCCTCCACATCACCAGTTTAATCCTGTTCGCACTATCTATAACATTACATTTGCTTGAGGAATTGAGCACGGAAACAATAAAATCAACTCTACCCTCCTTCAAGGAAAAACTACACCTGTTCAAGCATACTTTTTTGAAAAACTGGGATCTTCAGGACATCTCTAATGAGTGCATGAATACTCCTAATAAGTTGCAACTTGGCTAAATGTCACTCAATCCCCACTGATATACACTGGTATTGAGTATCAAGGAGTCTGTAAACACTTTCAAAGGCTTTTGTCTTCATTAGAATAAGCATGTAGAGTTGAATTTTGAAGAAGTATAAAGCTATTGACCAATAGTGAAGTGCTTCGTCCTGGAAGAATTCTCAGATAGAAATCTACAGTCTAAATATATTTCCAGTCATCATAATAACTGTACACATATTAGTCAGTGTCTTACTGTCTTAGCTAACACACTAATGAGTGAATAGTTACCAAAATTATAATGAAAGACTTTGAATGATCTCATATGTAAGTATCCTTTCCCGTGATGAGGACTCATATGGTTCTCCTAACACTATTTTTTGGGTATACATGGCTGGTCTTACAGTTTTACTCTCATTCTGGCATCATCTGCAGCTTGGTAACTGTATTAAGCAATTATATATTTCCATTAACTTTGGTGTTTCTTCACAAGCCACATTTTTCTTGCACTTTCTGCTTATGAATAACAATTTCATCATCTTACCCCACTCCCTGTTTCTGTGTTAATTGCAACATACACTACAGGAGTCTTAAATGGCTTATCTCTATTTAAAATACAATATATTTTGTAATTTCACTGAATCCGATGCCTACAAATAATCTGTCAGACAAAGAACCAAAGTTAAGATTGTTTATTTTTCAACCCCGTTCAGGGGTCTCATCTGCATGCATGCCACATAAAATGTAAGAAAAAATAAACTACTACATAAGTACAAACACCTATAATAATATTGATAAAAAAAACAAAAAAAAAACTTAAGAATAATAATGATAATAGGATCTAGATAACAGTAATTATCTATAACAGTAACCCTACATTATGATTTAAACAATAATTACCTGTAGGAGCTTATCATATCTCTGACTCGCAATAAGTAGTCTGCCGTCCTCAAGCTGCATCTCTCTATTTTCAAGCAAATTATTCAAGACTGGCAAGACATTCCTTTCTGCCTTTTCAACACCTTCAAGAACCAACACTCGACCCTCGATAGCTGCCCGGACTGCACTCTGTATAAGAAATGAAATTAAGAATGTATATGTATATGGCAATAATATAGTACTATCTCTTTTGTATATTTCTTTTTTGTATAATATAAATACATCTGGGGATAATAAACCTTTACACTAGTTAGGTTTGCTTTAACAAAAAAAAAAAAGTTCCCAACTGCCTCTCATAGAGACACTCTCACTACAAGCTGTTAATAGATACAATATGGAGAAAGGCTGGTGAATATCTGTTTTTACTGTTTCAACAAAAGGATTACATTTCCAGCAAGCTATCCTATAAATTCTATCCACTACCACAGTTGCAGAAAATCAATATGCATCCACTTTAAACCTCACATACTCTTACCTGATCATGATAAAATGAAGAACCAGACTTAATTTCTCTTCTCTGCTTGAGATCTGTGTCTGTGGTATCTCGCGTTAAGGTAACAAACTCAATCTCACGCTGCGTCAGTTCCAGATACGACATAGCAAGTAGTCGCCTCTGTGGTCCAGGCGGTCCAATGAGGAATACATCTTGCCCTAATTTGTCCTTCTGGATTAGCCATCGTAAATGCTTCAGGACAGACTGCGGTACATTCCGTCTGACTGTAGGGAGGAGCATTGATTGTAATTAATGTTTTTTTCTTCATGTTGATGCAAGCAATAATAACAAAAAAGAAGGGGTTTAGAAAGAAGTGGATTCAAAGAATAAACAAATATGCTAAACACAAATATTTTTAATGTACAACAAAGTATCAATTTCCAATAAATAAAGTATGAATTAGAAAGCATTCATAGTAAGAGTAGTAATAATAGCACTAATAGTTATAATAGTAGTAGAAATAATATTGCTAGTAGAAATATTACTAACAGAAATAACATTGCCAGTAGAAGTAATATTACATCAAACAGATACAATGTAAAAAGCTTTGTAAATATAGTTGATAAATGCAGTTCAGTGGCATTTCAGTAATTTGTAGTATTACCAGGGATTGAAAACATGTATTCTTTTTTATAAAACCATACACTCATACCAATTGAAATCAAAGGTTTACTGATATCCCTTTGGATATATCATATAATTGATTGAAATATTGATTTCTCTCATGAGGAAACTTAACTTGATGAGAAATATAGGAGGAAAGATGTAGAGAGACAATAGAGAGAGATAAAAAATAAAATAAATATCACACTTACTAAAAATGGTGACATAATACAAGAAATTCTAAAGGTATCTACATACATTAAGGGAAACATCAAATTGAATATAGAAACAAGTAAGTTAAAAAGTGTTCTTTAATGAAGTGATGAAGTTGTGGATGACCTAACAAAATTATTGGCCTTAAACCTTTTGCAATCTTGGGCACACAAAAAGGTTTATCCTTATAAGCTGTTATTATAACAACTTATAAGTTGTTACTTATTCAATCACCAGTATTTGAAAGACAAAAGTGTGACATGCAAACTTACTGAATCCCGTGGGAACAAGTTCAGGATTTTTAGGTGCGTGAACCTCCTTTGACACATCTCCGATCGTCACTTTTGACGAATCTTGAAATAAAATACAGAATTAGATAGAAAAAAAAAGGCAAAGATATATAGTTACAAGCATCAATAAATTAGTGAAATGGTAGTAACAAAAAAACACTATACAGAGAGTAAGTCTATTCTGTATAACATTTTTTTCTGCCAGTGTATCACAAGAAATCTTTCCAACCATCTATATTCTTCTTCCAATTTCAACTTAAATTCTTCATGTTTTTTTTATTTTATATTACACACTTGAAGATAAACATTCAAGGAAGTTTTCTGAGACAAGTCTGAACTTAGCACTGCCTGAGTAGTAGCTCACACACCATGGGTTAAGGATGAACTGCTGCTCAAAAATGATTGTATGGCTAAAGATTCTCAAAAAGGGTTATAAAAGAAAAATATATCAAAAGTACTATAGGAACATACCTGATATGAGGCGAATAGGCTGGAATCTATTCGCAGTTAAGTTTCCTTGTATGCGAGGAACGCCTAAAATTCTGGTCAAGACATGGAGTCGACTGAGAGTTCCTGGTGCCCTCATCTGAAAAGAAGATAAAAATAATGTTATTAACATTAATGGGACAGTTATTTATCTAGCCTTCATGCTGGACATCAATGTTTCCTGTAAGAAATGTAATGGGATAAATGGGCCAGCTTTTGTGTCAAAGGTAGGAACTGAATTACCAAGTTTCAAATTCTTATGTAAAAAAATAAAAATATTGTAATTACCAAATTTCTTTTCCTACCTTTCCTGCTGGTCCATGAAATTGAAAAAGAACCTGTCCTGCTCCCTCTGCCTCTGGGCTGTGGCCCTCTTCTGACAGTGTAATATTAATGGTGGACTGATTTCTCTGGGCTTCCAAGGAACCCCACGCCAACACCTGTGCAGAATCATGTATCTTGTTGAATTTTGGTACGTGACATTATAGAAAATTACTTTTTACATATCATTATTGGCTTATGACATTTTTACCACACACATAACCACTTACTCACTCACTCACACTTACACTCGTACTCACTCTCTCTCTTCATTTCCTTTCAACTGACCAAAGTTAGGAAGTACCCCAAGGATGGCCCTGACATGAGCTACTAAAAGAACTTATGTGAGAAGGAACAAATCAGTATCATATGCTGATTAACATTTACTCCAGCTTTTTTTATAAATAAAATATAATCCTGTATATTTTTTACCAAAAAAAAGGTAAACCATAGTTTGTCTATCAGACCGCTGCAAACTTCTTTTTGATTTTGCGACAATAACTCTTGAAAGGATTGTCAGATTGGATTCATAACTGACATCAAAGAAAGTTATAATATATGTCATAATTAAGTTATAAGTTTAACTTTTGTTATTATCAACAAGATGATTTTTTTTTTAACATAAAATTTTACATCAGAGTTCATGGACTATATAGTTAAATTTTATTTGGTATGATTATTAATGTATATTTATTTATGAATTTGTGGTTGAAGCATTATTAATCATCTTTGGTTTAATGCAATAATAAGCACAAAATATATTTAGTTTAATGTGATAATAAACCCCCAAAAGTTAGTTTTAAAGATAAACACTAATTTTACGGTTACATTTAATCAATACATATATTTGGTTTAGTTTCCTTCCAGAATTGTGGTAATCCTGGGTCTTATCCTACTGTATATGATAGGCCAAGTGAAAAAAAAAATCTAAGACTCCTGAAACTCAACAAAATATGAAGGTCTTGAAAACTCGGCCCCACTGACCCTACTTATTTTTATGATGTTATGGAACCAGTAATGGGATTCAGCTGGTTCACACCAATTCAGTAGAACCTTTTCTTTGAATTTCATTAGTCCTAAGAACCAATTGATAGTTTAAATCAGGGGTTCTCAATCTTTTTTCCCTATGGACATCTTTTACTTATAATCTTTTTTGATAGACCCCTCATGGATACTGGATTTTGATAGTCAAAAACACAACTAAAACCAGATTTGATTTCGGGTGGAGCTGAAAACAGGTTCAAGATGAACATTAGATATATACAGTCTGCTCAGTATTCATTATGCTTTAACCATTATTTATATATTTTTTTGAAAAGTTGGAATAATAACTAAAATTAATAATTGCACCTGCTAGACTATTGGATGTGGCAACCCATCCCAAAGATTAACCTTTGAGCATATATCTAGCCAGGCATGGTTTGCTGCTAAAGACTATGGTAGTGAGAGAACCTGTTATTCGTGAGACCTGTAGTGAGAGAACCTGTTCTTAAAATTTTTAAATCCCACCATAATACGAGATCCTCAACATTTATTTGTACTGTCACATAAGTATGGTTACTGTTCATTTTTTGAATTGCCAATGGCACAAGAGCAATAGTTCCTTCTTCTCCCATTACGCAAACCTACCACCACAGACTCACTTTACGACTCATTTGAGTTATAAAAACTTTAATTACCATCAAAACATATTGCTACATTTCTGTAACTGTGGCTTTTCTCTCTAGTATTGCTAAAGTTCCTTATGCTTTTTATAGTTACTAGGGTCAACACACTGCAAAAATGGACAATAAGCAATTGTTTAATTATCAAATCATATAATAACTAATATAACATTACCTCTCTCTTGTGTAATCCTAAACCTAGCATAACCAGATATAGATATGATATTATGCTTAATCATGACTACTTGCCTTTATTCTATTCCCTTGCTAT
>NW_028234418.1:10281752-10296752 GCF_977035675.1 Penaeus japonicus
TCTCTCTCTCTCTCTCTCTCTCTCTCTCTCTCTCTCTCTCTCTCTCTCTCTCTCTCTCTCTCTCTCTCTCTCTCTCTCTCTCTCTCTCGTGCACAATTCAGGTTCTTGATTCTTATGCCAATAAATTATTCGACTCTTTTATATTTTTCTTTCTGTCTATCCGTTCGCCTTTCTCTTCTATTTATAAGTTTATGCATCTCTCTTCCATCTTTATTTTTCTCTCTTCCTCTTTACACCTCCTCTTTGCCATTGCCAACACGTGTTTTTTTCCTCCTGCGTGTCTTCTAACATAAAAACAAAATAGGAATATTTACGTAAAAATGAAAAGAAGAAATAACTAAACATCTCATTTTCCTTGTCTGTCGTGACACGTGTATAATGATGCTATAATAAGATTCCTTATATTCACTAAGGATTTGCCTGTGAGAAAATCTGGTTGTGATTCTTGTTAGCGAAGATGAGAATCATTTATCTTTTACCTGCTCCTTTTTATGCAAATATCTTTCAACCTGACGCTAATCAACTAACGATGATAGATAAACACTTTGTCTAACCGACAGATAGACGGGGAGGCAGATGGATAGATATGCTGGCAGACAGACAGAAATACAAACATACAGACAGAGGGACCGATCGGTAGAGAGACTGACGAGTAGACAGGCAAACAGACAAGTCATACAGGCAAGCATGGGAATAGATAAACAGACAGACAGACAAGGAAACAGACAGATATACAGGCAGACAGAGACAGACAGACGGATAAGCAGATAGAAACAGAGGCAAACAAATAGGGAGACAGGCAGAGAGACAGACAGACAGAAAGACAGACAAACAGGTAGACAGACAGACAGACAGACAGCCATAAATACAGATAGAGAGAGATAGACAAAGAGAGATCGACAGACGGGGAGACAGACAGACAGACAGCCACAAATACAGATAGAGAGAGATAGACAAAGCGAGATCGACATGGAGAGACAGACAGACAGACAGCCACAAATACAGATATAGAGAGATAGACAAAGCGAGATCGACAGACGGGGAGACAGACAGACAGACAGGCGAGGCCCGGCAAAGCATGAGAGCCGAGCCTCCATCGCACGTCAAGGATATCAGTTCACTGTCCTTTGATGAGTTGGCGCTGAAGGACCGCCTGGGACCCAGTGTTTGGTAAACCGACTCACGCAGGGGAGGGACAGATGGCCAGGGGCTTGGCTGGCGAGGCGGGGACGGCGGTAGGGGATGCGTGGAGAGGGAGGCTGTTTGATGAATGGGCTAAGGTTTAGTGTAGCTGTGGAGAGGGGGGGGGGCTGTTATAGAAGGGGGAGGGGGCTTTGTAGTGTGTGTGTGTAGGGGGTGTATGTGTTAGTTGCGGGAGAATGAGTGGGTGTGTTTTTTGGGTGTGGGTCTTTTTCGCTATCTCTCTCTCTCTCTCTCTCTCTCTCTACCAATCTATCTTTCTCTCTCTCTCTCTCTCTCTCTCTCTCTCTCTCTCTCTCTCTCTCTCTCTCTCTCTCTCTCTCTCTCTCTCTCTCTCTCTCTCTCTCTCTCTCTCTCACACACACACACACTCTCTCTATTTCTCTCTTTGTATGTGTATATGTGTATGTATGTGTAGGTGTTTGTATGTAGGTACAAGACGTTTTTCGTTTATCTGTGTGTACATGTGTGCGCATTAACACTGGGTAAGAGGTATACTGTAGGTACTGTGCATGTCAGCTGTAGCAAATGGGTCGTGAAAGCAGCACAGACACCCATTGTGATTTAGTAGACAAGGATTGTAATAAGTGGTAGACGTGCAGCACAACGCATGAAGTATGTATTAATGCTTTATGCCTCGAGAAGTGGCGTTGAATTACTGGTATTGAATTCATCGGGCGTTGGGTGTGGTAAATATAGAATGTCGTTGCGTTGTGTATTGGACGGCCCTTGGGTGTGGCTCATCTTCAATGTGGTAGAAGTGGAATGTGGAGAATGTGGTTTAGTTCCAGCATGGTCAGAATGTGGTGGAGGGGGTGAAAAAAGTAGCGACCGTGGATTTTTGTTGGTTGCTGTTACTGAATTACTAGATCTGAACGTCTTTGTGAGTAGATTGCCATATAGCCCAAAAAAGGTTCCTTATAGATCCAAAGATTGATTAATTGATTAATTATTGATGTAAAGTTACACATCGAAGTGAATCAAATGGTATGCTATCTGAACCCTCTGAATGTGATGAGAGAGAGAGAGCGAGAGAGAGAGAGAGAGAGAGAGAGAGAGAGAGAGAGAGAGAGAGAGAGAGAGAGAGGATAGAGAGAGAGAGAGAGAGAGAGAGAGAGAGAGAGAGAGAGAGAGAGAGAGAGAGAGAGAGAGAGAGAGAGAGAGAGAGAGAGAGAGAGAGAGAGAGAGAGAGAGAGAGAAAGGGGGGAAGGTAGAATGAGAGAAGTAGATATAAATAGACAAATAGACAAATTAGTAAATAGATCAAAAGATAAATAAATAGACAAACAAATAACTTGATAGAGAGAAGGGAATATAGAAAAAAATGAAGACCAAGAGCATGTGAGGAAACACATACCCTAAATATACCAAGGCCCCCTCTCCCACTGCCACCGGCCAGCACTGCTCAACAAGGGGCGACCCAGCCGTCCCTATGGACACCCTAACTCGTGCGAAGACGACACCCTGACTCTTACACTCCCACGCAGATACTGGCTTTGGTTATTCAGGGCTGAAGATGTTGTGAAGGCGTTATGTAAACACCAATGGGGATGTACAGTGGTAGGGACAAGAGCTGTTGTCTTGTAACACATTCTTAGTGACCCATGTATGTCAGCGACGGTGGATGGGGGAAGGAGGGGGGGGGGAGGAGAATAGGGGTGAGGGAATAAGGGTGAGAGAAAATGCCGGTAGTTAAGAGTGAATGTAGGGTATTAGATTACTTTGAAGGGGGAGGGGGAGTGCTGGTGATAAGAGCGTGGGTGAGGTGGTGGTCGTAGGAAGTCTGAAGAGGAAGTTTGAATCGCTTAATAAGGGGTTAAAATTAAGTTTTTATTTTCATTCATTTATTTTTCTATTTATCTATTTCTAAAGACAAAGATGAGGAGTGTGGGCGTTTACATTGATAATATCACGTTGGGTATAGATACAGATTGTATCATCAATTCGAAAGTTCTTGATTTTATATTTTTTTCTGTCAACCCTTTCCTTGATCTAAAGTCAAACAAACAGACCCAACAATATTATGGTTTACACAAATCACGGGAGAGTAGACTGAGCTTCATTATATATTTTCACAGGCAAATAGACTGAGATTCATGTCTGTTGTGGAAAAAAATGAAATACTGATGCAGTTTATAAGATCCTCCTTTTGTAAATATGGAAACACAAACTTTTGATTTTTTTGG
Organism: Penaeus japonicus; assembly: GCF_977035675.1. Taxonomy (NCBI): domain Eukaryota; kingdom Metazoa; phylum Arthropoda; class Malacostraca; order Decapoda; family Penaeidae; genus Penaeus; species Penaeus japonicus. The sequence continues at coordinate 10,285,139 of NW_028234418.1, forward strand.
TGTTTCGAGGTTAGTCTTCGCGTCATCTGCCAGTACAAACGATATGCTACTAATATTTTGCATAAACTATATATTCAAAGTAAAGGATACAGAGGTAAACATTTCTGGATAATTCCCATCCTTTTCCTTGAAATAGTATCAGTATTGAAGAACGTAAATAACGAGATACTCCAACTAACTTGATTTTCATTTAGTAATCTCGCTTATATTAAATCTCCAATAAAGCATCCCATGCGTAATACGATCCCCAGTAGCTCATCTTCCCTCCTTCCCCTCCTCCTTCCCTCCCTCCTCCACACTTCCTCTACTCCCCACCTTCCTCCCACACCTTTTCTTCCCGCCTTCTAGTCTCCTCTCCATCCTCTTCCTTTCCTCGTGCTCCCCCCATTTACGTCTTTCCTACCTTCCTCCTTCTCTCTGTTCCCTCTTTCTTCCCCTTTCCTCGCACTCTCCTCCCTTCCCCCTTTCCCTCTTCCATCCTCTCCCCCCTTCCCACTTCAACACTTTTCCCTCTTCCTCTCACCCCATTCTACCTCTCCCCCCTTCCTCCATCCTCCCCTCCCCTCTTCCCCTATCCTCCCTCTCTCCTCTCCCCTCTTCCCCATTCTCTCTCCCTCCTCCACCCATTCTCCCTTTCCCCTCCTCCCCCTTCCCTCTTCCATCCTCTGCCCTCTTCCCCATCCTCCCCTCCTCTCTTCCCCCATCCTCCCTCTCCCCTCCTCCCCCATCCCTCTTCCATCTCCTGCCCTCTTCCCAATCCTCCCTCCCTTTTGCCCCCATCCTCTCTCTCCCCTCTTCCCCATCCTCCTCCTCCCCTTTTCCCCATCCTCCCTCTTCTCCATTCCCCACCTTCCTTCTCTCCTCACCTCATCTTCCCTCTTCCCCATTCCCCACCTTCCTTCTCTCCTCACCCCATCTTCCCTCTCCCCCATTCCCCACCCTCCTTCTCTCCTCACCCCCTCTTCCCTCTCCCCCATTCCCCACCCTCCTTCTCTCCTCCCCCCTCTTCCCCCATCCTCCCCCTCCCCCCACGCATCAAGCAGGCGAGCGCCAGCATTCCATTCCGAGGAACCTCGCGGCGGCCGCAGCTTCCCCGGGCTTTGGTCGGTCGGTCTCCTCCCCAGCTTCCCTCGAGTGTCAGCTACATTCCCACACGTAGCACACCTGCTCCGGCCCGCCCTCATGCCCAGCCCTCACCTGCACGCCGGGCCTCGTCACCCCAACCCCTCTCCCCTCCCCTCCCCCCACCTCACCGCCCCCTTGAGGCCCTACCCCGGTCCTCACCTTGGGTTACACATCAACTCTTCCCTGGCGAGGACACGCCCTCTTGACCAGCCCTTGCGCCCAGTCCTCTTCTGCACATCACGCCCTCGTGTCCAGCCCTCGTCTGCACGCCACGGCCTAAAATTATCAGTTCGCTGCTTCCTCATATCCAGCCCTCACCTGCACGCCACGCCCCCCATGCATGGTCTTCACCTGCACGCCACGCCCCCATGCCTGGCCCTTACCTACACACCACGACCATATACCCAACCCTCCCTAATTCACCACGCCCACATACCCAACCCTCACCTACACGGCACGCCTTCATACCCAGCCACCACCTGCATGCTACGCCCATATACCTAACCCTCCCCAATTCCCCACGCCCGCATCACCAGCCATCACCTGCACACCACGCCCATATACCCAAGCCTCCCCCATTCCCCACGCCCGCATCATCAGCCATCACCTGCATACCACGCCTACATACCCAACCCTCACTAATTCACCACGCCCACATACCTAACCTTCACCTGCACACCACGCCCACATACCCAAGCCTCACCTGCACGTCACACCTCACGCCCAGCCCTCGCTTGCATCCTCCTGCCAGACCTTCTTCCTCGGGGTCTCAGCACGTAGGATTCCCCGCCGCCACCTGCCCTTGGCCACCGATGCATCTTGCAAGTGAAGCCATTCGATTGCAAAGCTGGTGCTCATGATCCGTGGAAATGTCATCTTGCAAGGAAGGAAATGACGGAGGAGGAAAGAGAAAGATAAAAAGATGGATCTGAAAAGCGAAAGGGTGAAAACAGACAAACAGACAAACAAGGAAAGAAAAAAAAAGAAAAAAGATAAAGACAAAAAAAGACGAATAAAAAAATGACAAACCGACCAAACAAAAAACAACAAATTGAAATCATAAAAAATAAACAAAATAGACAAATTGACATTACGAAAGAAAAAGATATGAAGAAAAATCAATAAAAATCACTAAGATTCCACTTAGTTCTTAGGTCTTATAAACTTTTCACCGAGGCCAATGGTTAGTTCCAATGGCAAAGGATGCTGGGTGACATCATTATCAAATCGAGTGGGAATTATTAGAATGAAAGTGACAAGAATAAGAAATATTCTTGGTAATCTGAACCTCATTTTAAAAATAAATGTTGAGAGAATTCTTAAACTTGATTTAAGAAGGGAGAGGGAGAGGGAGAGGGAGAGGGAGAGGGAGAGGGAGAAGGAGAAGGAGAAGGAGAAGGAGAGAGAGAAAGAGAAGAGAGAGAGAAGGGAAAGAGAAAGAGAAAGAGAAAGAGAAAGAGAAAGAGAAAGATAGGGAGAGGGAGAGGGAGAGGGAGAGGGAGAGGGAGAGGGAGAGAGAGAGAGAGAGAGAGAGAGAGAGAGAGAGAGAGAGAGAGAGAGAGAGAGAGAGAGAGAGAGAGAGAGAGAGAGAGAGAGAGAGAGAGAGAGAGAGAGAGAAAGAGAGAGAGAGATAGATAGAGAGATAGATAGATAGATAGATAGAGAGAGAGAGAGAGAGAGAGAGAGAGAGAGAGAGAGAGAGCGACAGAACGATGAGCCAGTTCAAATACACTTCCGAACTTCAACCGCTTACACAGCATATGCAAAACTTAACAAGGAGAATGCATATGCAACGGCAATAACAGTGAGTAAAATGTTAAAATCAATTATGGTGATAATAGCCTTTGATGCGGTTAACACAGATTTTGCACAGCGTTCACTTTTAAACTATTTACTTGTCATTTATTATACAATAGTAATTTTCTATACTATGTGAACCGCTTTCTTTTACTGTTGTTCCACTATAATCAACTTTGGACGTTATGAATATAATCGGCTGTTTTGATCGGTTACAAGTCTATAACGCCATCAGCCTCCAGAACTCCGCACACGCGCGCCCTCACGCATATCGGATTCCTGCTTTCCCCCGCCCATCCGATATGCAATATGCAAATAGTATAAATATCTGCTTGCTCCGTGTCCATGAGGAATGCTCGTTGGATATGGCGACTAATCGTAGATTTTTTTTTTAAAGCAGGAAGTCTCGATTCGATTTTTTTTCGAGGTAGAGAGAGACATGATGGTAGTCTCTCATTTCTGTGTTGCTTGTGATTGCTAATGCAAATAACACACACACACACACAGACAAACAAACAAAGAAACAAACACACACACACACACGCACAAACTCACACATAAACACAAACGAACAAACAAACACATAAACGCACAAACTCACACACAGACACAAACAAACAAACGAACACACACACACACACACCGAAGCAGACATAAATGATAAACCTGTCTGGAAGGCCACCAGCCCAACAGAAAACGGAAGACTATATCAAGTAGCGTCCAAAAAAAAAAAAAAAAAAAAAAAGTTAACCTGACGAGAGAGTTTCCGAATAATCCCACCACAATGTGTCCGTCTTCGCCTCGACCATCATCATGTCCTCAACGTGGGTGTCTTTTTGGAGTGGGTACTGGACACTGTCAATATTAGCGAGGATGAGGATATAAGTTTGTGTTTATTTGAGTGTGGCTGCTTTGAGGCGAGGTCGTGTGTTCCCGGTAGTGGTATCTGTCTGAATTATTGTTGGGTTGATATCATATGCATCTGTACATATATGAAGAGATGAATAATGGAATGAATTTATAGATGCATGACTAGATAAGGAGATGTGTGGAGATATATAAGCAACTGTAAATATATACATGTATGTGAGAGAGAGGCAGAGAGAGAGAGAGAGAGAGAGAGAGAGAGAGAGAGAGAGAGAGAGAGAGAGAGAGAGAGAGAGAGAGAGAGAGAGAGAGAGAGAGAGAGAGAGAGAGAGAGAGAGAGAGAGAGAGAGAGAGAGAGAGAGAGAGAGAGAGAGAGAGAGAGAGAGAAAGAGAGAGAGAGAGAGATAGATAAATAGATAGATAGATAGAGAGAGAGAGAGAGAGAGAGAGAGAGAGGGGGGGGGAGATGACAGAGATCTCAAACATTAAACCATGTCATACCTTGCTATCTATGCAACAGAAACTAGCACACTGCTCCGTCAACTCCGTAATAACTCTAACCAAGCAAGCAATAACGACTAGTCTCGGGGCCTGCACACCGCGAAAGAGAGAAGTACAGCCTGCAATCTCCATTATTCACGCGCCTCCGGGTAATTCAGTGTGTCAGAGTTGATGCCTCTGTCCGTTGCAGGCTACTCCTGTCATCTTCACTCAGGCATGCTCATTGCTGTGTTGAAACGGAGAGAGAGAGAGAGAGAGAGAGAGAGAGAGAGAGAGAGAGAGAGAGAGAGAGAGAGAGAGAGAGAGAGAGAGAGAGAGAGAGAGAGAGAGAGAGAGAGAGAGAGAGAGAACGAGAGATAGATAGATAGATAGATAGATAGATAGATAGAGAGAGATAGATAGATAGATAGATAGATAGAGAGAGAGAGAGAGAGAGAGAGAGAGAGAGAGAGAGAGAGAGAGAGAGAGAGAGAGAGAGAATAAAGGAGGAAGGTAAGGATTGGGAGAAGAAGGATAGGAAGAGTGAATGAGAGATAGATATAGATAGATAGATGAATAGAGAGAGGCGAGATAGATAGATAGATGAATAGAGAGAGGCGAGATAGATAGATAGATAGATAGACAGATTGAGAGGGAGAAAGAGTGATATACATACATATAAATAAAGTTAGATAGTGACAGAAGGAATAGGGCGGAGTACAAAAGATATGTGCATCATACGGAGACACCATACCACATATACTCTCACACACCATAGCAGCCCTCACAACACCAAAAACATACCATACTCACTGTACACTATCCCCTCAGGTCGTCATTCAGCAACGAGCGAGGACAGTGAAGGATACGGGATGGCGACGAGCTCACGCTATTACAAGGCGGCATCACCTTTATTGTTCGCTGAATATTTATAAGAGTGTCTGGTGGTGCACGAGCAGGGGTCGGGGGAAAGGGGAGGGGGTGGGGTAATGAGAGAAATGGGGGCTGTGGTGGGGTAGGGGTGGGGGACAGGACGGCTCTGCTTGTACCAAGTCGACGCTTTGTGGTGGAGGAACATTCCGATTTTTTTTTTTTTAAGATTTGCTGATGGGGTTTCTTTTCTTTCGTGTTTGATTTTTGCAAATGTTGGATTGTTTAAATATTTCATGTCATGTTTTAGGATTTAATTAAAAGATAATAATGTGAGTGAGAGACACTTTTGAGCATGGAAGAAACATAATATAAGGCGAAAGGAGAAATGTATGTCATCTCTCAGGAAATTCGATAAATAAAGAATATAAGAACTTCTATTTGCGCGTCCTGTCAGTGCAGCTTCAATTGTTTGCATGTTGATAAACTTGCAACTGTGGACAAGCTGAGCTAGATTTGACCAGTGGCTCCAATTTCGTTATCCGCTCTCATTCCGGCTTACATAATACGACCAACGTTTGGATCCTCAATTGTTTTTCTCTCACATTCTTTTCCTTCTCAATGTCCGATCAAAATTTTCTTTCAGAATTTGCTTCATCACCCAATAATGCTAGCCTTTTGTTTCTTCATTTCTCGGCACAAAACTTGGTATTTTCATCTGGTGTTCATTAAGCATGTAGCAAAACTGCCGGTACTCACTCGCTCAGTCAATAGGAAGTTACTCTCGTCTAGATAGCCGCTGTCACTTTCTTTTGCTTTGTTAACTTCATTATTATTACGACCATGAATATTGTTTTTATCATTGTTATTGTTATGATGATGTTGATTATTGATATCATTCTTGTTATCATCATTGCCATTATCATTTTTACTACTGTCAATATTTTTATTATGATAATAATGATAATAATGATGACAATGCTAATAATAATAATAATAATAATAACAATAATAATAATGATAATAATAATAATGATAATAATAATAATGATAATAATAATGATTATCATGATAATTATCATGATGCACATTATTATTATCATTATCTTTATATCATTGTTATCATTTTTATTAGCATTGTTATTATCTTTATATCATTATCATTATCATAATTTTCGTGATTATTATTATTATAATGATTATTAATCATTACCATTATTATCATTATTATTATTAGCAGTAGTCGTAGTTGTAATATTATCATTATCATTAGTATTATCATTATCATTGTCATTATCATCATTATCATTGTCATTATCGTCATAATCATTATCAACATTATCAGTGTAATTATCATCATTATCACATCCTCCTTTTACTACCCACAAACATCATCATCATCTCCATCGTTATCCATATCCTTAAAGTTATCGCTATTACAACCACCATCAACGTCATCATCATCATAACAAAAATCCTCCTCATCATCACAGAACACCCAAACGCATCATACACAAATGTTATGAACAATCAAATATAATAAATATAATGATCATACCCTTTCTGTTGCTATATATCATATACTACACAACCAGGACATAATTCTCACATCTTTATGTTGCAAAATAAAAAAAGCACATTTTCAAATAATTAGACCTGTACATAAATACGTTTAGCTTTGGAATCCAGGGGCTTTACAGCATCGAATTTATTATGAGCTACTATAAAGGCCTTTCTTATTATTCATCAGTAAAGAGCATAGCTGGGTTAATGAGATTTGAATGTATAATGAACTCATTCTAATTTGGATAGAGCTGAGTTCTTTGGCAATAAGTCTTGGGAACTTTTTTTTTCTGTTTTGGTTTTCTTGAGGTTTGTCGAAAGAGTGGAAAATGCTGGAATTGACCCTGAATGCTTTGTCTGAATTTAAGTCCGGGTAATAATTGTATGTAGGAGTATACTTATGTTTGTTGTGGAGTATTCTTTTTAAAAAAGATCGAAGGGAGTGAAAAAGGTTGATGTGATTCTAGAATTGAAAACGTTTGAAAAAGTTTGTTTAGTGGTTTGGCCAACACCCCTCTCCACCACCTCCCTCCCCTCCTTCACACCTACATATATTTTTTCTAATCACTTGACGGACACACCTAATCAGATACTAATGACCTGTATATCGTTTGTGAAAGAAATGAGGTGCGCAGAAGCGTTTGCTATACTGTATAAAATATCCTTATATACTGTTTTTTCTTCACGTACCTAGTAAATTTCCGATACAGCTCTCTCTCTCTCTCTCTCTCTCTCTCTCTCTCTCTCTCTCTCTCTCTCTCTCTCTCTCTCTCTCTCTCTCTCTCTCTCTCTCTCTCTCTCTCTCTCTCTCTCTCTCTCTCTCTCTCTCTCTCTCTCTCTCTCTCTCTCTCTCTCTCTCTCTCTCTCTCTCTCTCCTCGCCCTCACACACGTACTCACACTTACTCACCCAGACAGAAACGTGCGTATGTTTACATCCATAATAGATATATATACGTGGAACAGCAGAGCAAAGTAAGGAACCCGAACATCACCGGCATAAAGAAGCCGGAATGTAAATATGTACAGTTCCCCATTCCAAGGCCTATACGCATTCAACGTGTGTGTATTCTTGTGTATATGTATTCCATAATAGATCTAGCGAGTGTGGCATCTGGAGTTAGTGAGAGAGAGAAAGAGAGAAAGAGAAAGAGAGAGAGAGAGAGAGAGAGAGAGAGGAGAGAGGAGAGAGAGAGAGAGGAGAGAGAGAGAGAGAGAGAGAGAGAGAGAGAGAGAGAGAGAGAGAGAGAGAGAGAGAGAGAGAGAGAGAGAGAGAGAGAATATGAAGATGCGACGACCGGATAGAAGAGAAAGAGAGAGAGAGAACTGATTAATATAATATGGAAAATATGCAGGGGTGGGGGAGGGTTGGGTTGGGGGAGGGAAACTAAGGTTCTGCGGCCGTAATGAGTAATTCGCTAGCGGGTGGGCGGCGGCGGTGGGGTGGGGGTGGGGTGGGGGGATAGGAAAAATGTGGAATGGGAAGGTAGTCGAATCTTTGGGATCTTTGGAATTCGTCTGTATATGATATCTATCTGCCAAGCTATTTATCTATCTATCTAGTTAACTGTCTATACATCTACCTACCTACCTGTATACTTACCTATCTATCTATCTATCTATCTATCTGCCTTTCTCTGTATTTATCTATCTATCTACCTTTCTATTCATCTATCTATCTGTCTATCCATCTATCTATCTACCCATCTGTCTATCTATCTATCTATCTATCTATCTATCTATCTATCTATCTATATCTATATCTATATATCTATCTATCTATCTATCTATCTATCTATATATATATATATATATATATATATATATATATATATATATGTAGATATGTGTGTGTGTATGTATACCTGTGTATTTATGTGCACGCAGGTGTTTGTGGGTCTGTCTGTCAGATCTTATAGATTGTCCTTATATAATACGATTCTTTATTAGCTCCTTGTACTAGTGATAAACAAATATCTCTAATTCCTTAGCTCTCATCCCCTCCCCCCTACCCCAGCCACACCCTCCACACAGCTGTCCTTGATTTAGTAGTGTGTGCTAGTTATTATCGTGGTGGCGTCGTTTCCCGTCCTGGTGTAATACCCCCCCCCCTCCCGCCCATATGTGTTAATGCTTTTTCTTCTGTGACCGCAGGCCGCTCCCTGGCTTCTGTTAGTCGCTTTGGGTCTCCTCTCTCTCTCCTGTTTTTTTCTTCTTTTTGCCTTCTCTCTTTCTCTCTCTTTCTCTATTTTTCTATTTTTTCTTTCTCTTGCTCACTTATTCGCTCTCTCACTCTGACACATACACTCTCCTCCTCCCCCTCTCTCTATTCTCTCTCTCGTTTTCTCTCTCTTTCTTTGTCTCTCTCTCACTGGCTCTATATCATTCTCACTCTCTCTCTCTCTCTCTCTCTCTCTCTTCCTATCTCTCTACTTCATCTACAAATTAACCTTCCGTTTTCTTATTATTCCTCTAGTCTTGTCCCTCGCCAAGCCTCCCTTCCCACCGCCTTCATTTCCACCGTCACTTACCTTATACATCTTCCTCGGAGTCTCCTCCCCCGTCAAGCCCCGGCAATCACGCTGTCCTGCATAAGTCCCTCTCTCGCGTCTCTGTTTCTTGTCTCTCTGTGTCTCAGGCTTTGTCTCTCTGTCTCGAGAGGGAATAGGATGGGGGGTGGGGGGAGGTGAGGGTGACCTATGTTATTCCATCCTTTTGAAATATAAGTAACCACCTATCTCAATAAACTTGTCAAAGTGTCTCTCATCTTCACGTCATTTGATGAAGTGATGGAAATTTATGATAACTAAAAGAAAGAAGAAGAAGAAAAGTCCCACAAATTTCCCTAAAAAGTCTCATTTTCTCCCCCCTGTAAGCCAATGTTATCCTCGACGTTATCTTTTTTTTTTTGTCTTCCCCCGCACTCCTTCCCTCCCAGGCATCAATTGATCATCGAATCTTTTAGTCTTCTCTTTGTCTGACTTATCTCTCATCTTTATCTGCCGTTCTCTGTTCCCATTCCCGCTCCCTTTTCATCACAACTTTGGATCACATTTACATTATTAAAGCCACACTGTCCTCCCACTCACTCTCGCCAGCGAGCGCTCCCTCCCCTATTTTCTTCCCTCCTCTAGCTGCTGCAGTCTCCGCTCAAGTCCTTCCCTTTCATCTCCCGAAAATTGCGTTAAATATAATCATTTCTCCCTCCCCTCTTAAAGCCATTTCCCCTCATATTCACCCGGCACGAAGGGGTCTGCTTTTGGCTCGGAAGGGGAAGTCCATTAATGACGAGGTTCAGCAGATCCAGAGAAGGGCTGAGGGGACGTGACTGCGTGGCTCCTCGCTTGAGGTTATTAGGTGGCAGATCGCGTCGCATGGACCGCCCTACTCGCTGCCGTCGCTGGGCTTTGCTAAGAAAAGGAGGAAATGTGAACGAAATAAGCAGGGTTATACGGGATGGACGGATGAATAGGTAGATAGATGGATGAGTAAGTATACAAGATAGACTGATAGATAGGTAGATAGATAGATAAGTAAGTATATATATATATATATATATATATATATATATATATATATATATATATATATATATATATATAAACACACACACACACACACACACACACACACACGCACAGTCGCACACACACAGACACACAAACAAACACACACACACATAGAAATGTATATATATATATATATATGTATATATCTATGTATACATATATATACACATATACATATATACATGTATATATGTAGATTATATATATGTATACACACACACACACACACACACACACACACACACACACACACACACACACACACATATATATATATATATATATATATATATATATATATATATATATATATATATATATATATATATGGTATATATATATATATATATATATACATATATATATATATATATATATATATATATATATATTATATATATATATATATATATATATATATATATATATATATATATATATGTATATATATAGATAGATAGAAAGAGAAAGAGAGAGAGAGAGAGAAAGAATAAAGAGAGAGAGAGAGAGAGAGAGAGAGAGAGAGAGAGAGAGAGAGAGAGAGAGAGAGAGAGAGAGAGAGAGAGAGAGAGAGAGAGAGAGAGAGAGAGAGAGAGAGAGAGAGAGAGAGAGAGAGAGAGAGAGAGAGAGAGAGAGAGAGAGAGACTTTTGGCTTTGACTTTGACAAGTTTATTGAGACAAATGGTTGCTTACTTCTCAAAAGGATGAGGCAACATAAGTTATCCTCTTCCCCTTCTTAGTCCCTCTTTGTGCTCACACATCTATTACAAAATCTTACAGCTTTATTAACAGATTGGAATATATACAACACACAAGACGGAAAAATCACAAGCATATAGAATCAATGCTTACAATTCAGGAGTGGAATATATAACACGATAAATTCTCGCCCCTCACAATGATCGCTCCAAGGATCATGTAATCACATACATGAATACGTGACGTGCAAGAGCGAGAGTAAAAGAGCGAAGGAAATCCAGGGGATAGTTAGATAAAGAGAGAAAGAGGTTGGGGAAGAAGAAGAAGAGGAAGAAGAAGAAGAAGAAGAAAAAAAGCGGGGCCATTTTGACAGATCCAAACGCTCTTTCACATCCCTGTGGGTCTTCGAGTGTTTTCCTGACCTGTTATAACCTGCGCCTCATTAATCTCAGTTATCTGTTTCTAGCCAAGTGATGGCCGTCAACAGAAGTGGCTTTCTATTAGTACTTATGTTTTCTGAGCTATTCATATCTGGCTTTTCCATATACTTTTTTTTTTTTTTACGTGTCTTTAGGTTCGATGGAGTTCTTTGTGTCTGAAGGGTCTTCTATAGGGTCGGTTATTTCGGACGATAAAGCGATGTAGA
>NW_028234418.1:10306752-10309252 GCF_977035675.1 Penaeus japonicus
CACACACACACACACACACAAACACACACACACACACACACACACACACACACACACACACACAAACACACGCACACCAAACCAGAAATCCAACTGTATTTCCAACAAATCAACAGAACAGCACATAGAGAGGAGAGCCGGCGTGCACACACAGCCTCGCTCTCGCCAGTCCAAAGAAAATTGTCAATTATGCCTCTAAAAGGTCTTTCATTGTCGCTCAAAGATGGTCTGTTCACGACAACACGGCGAGGACGAGCGGCACACGCCAGCTGTTCAAAGTGCCAGAATTATACAACAAAAAGCCTACTTAATGACAGGAGCGAGTTGGTAGATGGGTTAAGGGGAGGGGAGAGAAAAGGGAGGGGAAGGGAGAAAAGGGATGAATGAAAAGAGGGAAGAGATAAAGAAGGGGGGAAAAGGGGGAGGTTGAAAAGGGAAGGGAAGAGGCATAAGGATGATGGTCAGAAGGGGAGAGAAAGAGAGAGAGAGATAGATAGATAGATAGATAGAGAGAGAGAGAGAGAGAGAGAGAGAGATAAAAGGATAAATTTCGGGCAATAAAGAAGTGAAAGGAAGCGACGGGAAGAGAGAGAATCGATAATAATAATACAAAAGGAGAAATGTAAACGACAGACGATGGACGGTAGACAGCCTTTCCTCAGACGTCCCTCTGAGGGGAGATAATTGCTGTCTAAGGGGAAGTCGTTGGGGGAAAAGTTATTTCGGAAATCTATTCATAATGAGTTTTAAAAGTTTTAGGTGGATATAATCATCTGGTGATTCATTTTATTTTTGGTAAATGTTTTTTTTTTTTTATTTTTTTTTTTATTCCATTTTATTGGGGGTGATATTAATGATCAAGCGACCGTACCAGAACATATCGTGAATAGAATGAGGTTCATCGGTGAATCGTCATTTTCAGAATTAAAGAAAAAGAGTTAGTCGTAATACTTGCGTGGCCGTAAATCAGAATTCACAAAGGGAGGCCCAGTGATATAACTGATTCGAAACTCCCATATGTGTTATCCATATAACCCCGGCGACACAATGGACAAGGGCAGGCGGCTGTATAATTATTATGGTAATGACCCCCCTTAAAAGATTTGCAAGTGTTGCCATAAAGTGGGCCCGTTTAGACATCAGATTTAATTTCTGTGAAGGGTCAGCTTTAAACTTTTTTTCGGACAGGGTAAATCAACGTCTAGAAAAATAGACATAAAACACAAACACGCACACAAACACAGACACACAGACTCAAACATACATACCAATCAATCAATCAACATCAAAGTCAGTATTATAACCAATATTACCTAAACATATAAAACTCCCCCCTCTATGAGACATAAAGAGAACTAAAACAGTTATGATGAATAATTCCTGATCCATAATGAAACCCCAACTATAAGGGCCAGGCGGAAGGGATTACGTCAGCATTATGCTAATGATCGGAATCCTGACAAACATTCGTTCTAAATCACGGGAACAGCCAAATCATGGATATAGCATTTCGAATAACAATAATCGCATGGGAGAATGACATTGGTGTGTAATTTATGCATGTCTGTGACAAGGAAAATGCACTGAGACTGTCACGGAACATACAGTAGCAGCGTTTATAGAACAACTGGCTGGTATGTTTTTTTTTTCTTTCTTTCTTTCTTTTTTCTTTTTTCTTTTTTTCATGTCTATATTTCTGCAAAATGGTAATGGTTGTGGTGGTAGAGTTACAAAATGTGGTGATATGATGGTTATGATGATGATATGTATAATGATAACAACAGCAGTAATAATGATAATGATAATATTGATAATCATGATAGTAATAGTTATAACAGTAACACCACTAGCAACATTAATGAATGATAAAAATGATAACAATAATAGAGATAAAATAATGATGATGATAATGATAATAATAATTAAGATGATAATGATAATAGTAATAAAGATGATGATGATAACAACAATGATGCTAATAATGATAATGGTGATAATGATGATATATCAATAGTAATGGTATTAATGATAATGATAATAATAATGATGATGATAGTGATAATAACAATGATAATAACAATAAAAATTGTAATCAATAGTATATCAATGATAATGATAACGGTAATCATAAGGATAATATGATATAGTAATATTGACAATAAGAAAGGCAAAATAAAGTGACATTGATACTGTTAATGATAATGATGGGAATAATAATGATCATAATTATCATTATCATCATTAATAATAATATATTTTCGCAGCACGCAACGACATTAATAACAAAACATAAACAGCACGAATAATAATGATAATAACAATAATGATAACAATAACAGTGACAACAATAATAATGATAACTATAATGATGATAATAATAATAATATTATTAAAAAATAATATTAGTCATAAAACAAGACACACCGAAAGCCTCCGAACATAAACCGGGCCATTGCCGTCAACAAGTACAAAGAACACTTAGCATGTTGATGTGACACGC
>NW_028234418.1:10314252-10316752 GCF_977035675.1 Penaeus japonicus
CGATTGCCGTAACCGCAAGGGCCTCACAGCAATCGAAGCTTTCAGGGCCTGTTGACAAAAACAACGAGGGAAAAAAGCCATTAACATTAATGGAACCTTAACTTGATGAACGTATCGGCGCAGAATCCCACCATGCCACCTTGCCCTTTTTGTCGGAATTGGAAAGATGGAGATAGCAACGATCGTGTAAACATGGGATATATCGTTCTTTAAAGGCTTCGGGCAAATGGGTCGAGGGTAAGCCCGAAGAGCTTAACGAAGCGCAAATTGGCTTTTGCAACTTAGCGCTCAAAAAGCCGTTTCCAATTCCCTTCTATTTAAGAGATAACGCAAACGTCAGCAGCTACACAGAAGCGGTCGTGTCCTCCGCTTCTTCTAATTACCGACATCTCTTCGCCCTGTGTTCGGGGGAACTTGTGTAATTAAAATGTGGCGATCGCATCCCAACGTCCATCGCAGACACGTCTCGGCGGATACCGGCAATCCTTTATCACTCTCATCTCATCTTGGGTACGAGGGCACGCCTTTGTACGCCTTCTAAGCACGTTTTGGGTTTCCTTGGTAACGTGACAATCCCCCTTTCCCTTCTCCCGACTTACCGGAAGTGACTCTTATTACTCCATATGTTTATTTATGAGGTTATCGATATCTTTAATGCTCTAGCCGTGCCTTGTTATAGCTAGCTGTACTCTATGGCATACCAGAGGTCGATGACTACGCTGTTTCCTTTTGTCGATAAGTCCTATATCCATAAATCTCCCTTGCCCGTAGTCAGTCACGCGTGAACCTCACACCTTACTATACTCCGACACGCACAAATGCCACGGACGGCACTCCCGACAGCCGGAACCAGCGAAAGATCACCCATTCTACTTTAGGTGATTCTGAACTATCTATCACGTTAAGTACGAAAAGAGAGCGAGAGAGAGAGAGAGAGAGAGAGAGAGAGAGAGAGAGAGAGAGAGAGAGAGAGAGAGAGAATGAGAGAATGAGAGAGAGAATGAGAGAGAGAGAGAGAGAAAGAGAGAGAGAATGAGAGAAAGAAAGTGTAAGATAGAGACAGACAGACAGACAGACAGAGATAGGTAGATAGATAGATAGATAGATAAATAGATAGATAGACAGACAGACATATAGATAGATAGATAGATAGATAGATAGATAGATAGATAGATAGAGAGAGAGAGAGAGAGAGAGAGAGAGAGAGAGAGAGAGAGAGAAAGAGAGTTTGATGCCATACTTCGCAGTTCTCAATTATACGGGATCGAACTTAACTCCTGTGATCCCGCGAGCGCTCTGGGATTAGTCCGGCCGAAGCGAATTCATCCTCGAAGGTCTGGTGTGTGGGGAGGGGGGAGGTCTTAGGGGGAGGGGGTGAAAGAAGGGAGGGGGTGGGGAGAAAGATCGGAGGGACAGAGGTTAAAGAGGGAAGAGGTAGGACTCAAGAGGGGATGGGATGATGGTCCAAGGAGGGGGGTGGAGGGAAGGGTGGAGATAGGAGAGAAGGAGGAGGAGGAGGAAGAGGAGGATAAGGAGGAGGAGGAAGAAGAAGAAAAGAGGAAGAAGAAGAAGAAGGGGAGAGAGGGTTAGGAAGAAGAAGAGGAGGAGGAAAAAAAAGAAAAGGAGAAGGAAGAGGAAGAAGAAAATGAAGAAGAAGCAGGAGAGGAGTAGGAGAAAGAATAATAGAAGGAGAAAGATGAAGAAGAAGAAGGAGAGGAGTAGGAGAAAGAATAATAGAAGGAGAAAGACGAGCAGAAGGCGGAAGCGAATCTGAATAAGAATGAAGAGAAGACTAAGGATAATAACCAGGATGAAAATAGAATTAAGGAGAGAACAATGGCTGAACGCACGTAGCGGAAAACACGTACATAAAAACACACACGCGGTCTGATGGTTTATTGTCTAACGAACTATAAACAAAGATATGCTCGTGACTTCACCTACAATGCAGACTAAAAAGAACCTCATTACACGCAAAGAGACTATACTATTTACCTGAACCACTGTCCTTTGATACTAGAAAACCCACTAGATGACTCGACGCGTTTTCTATTGACCTCCTAGATTTACCCTTCATCCTTCATCCCCCCTTCTCCCTTCCCCCCTCCTCTCTCCTTCCACCCCCCTTCCCCTGCTCCTTCCTCCACCCCTCCCCTCCCCCTCTCCCAACTCTCTCTCCCCCCCTACCCCTTTTCCTTGAGACAAAAGTCAGCGCCTTGGTCGGGAACTCTTCACTTAGCGGCGCCATAGCCTTTGTAACCCTCTAATTACTCTCACCTTCGTCACGTCGACTCGCGAGCGGGCGGGGGGTGGGGCCGGGGGAGAGGGGGAGAGGAGAGGGGGAGGGGAGAGGGAGAAGGGAGAAGGGAGAGGGGTGGTTTCCGCTCTCACCCTCGGAGGCAGGCGCGGCCACCCATACGACCGGATAAACCCATTCGACACGGAGGTGCTGAGGAGGAGGCGGTTAGAGAGAGAGAGAGAGAGGGGGGGGGGGTAAGTT